>NC_133332.1:244661807-244801003 GCF_042186555.1 Aquarana catesbeiana | reverse complement strand
CTGGCGAGTCCGGGTGACATGGGCGGGCACCCGGTGATTCCAATGCGATTTTTGGCGCAGCACATTTTTTTTAATTTAAAGTAGTGCATGTGCCACTTTTTCCGCATTCTCACGCGATTTCGATCTCAAAAATCGCACGGTATGGGGAGTGTGTGCGGGAATCGCACAGGAATGCGGCTCGTGCTCACCGTCCGATCCCGGGGTGAACCAGCCCTGAATGCAGCTGCTTTGGGAAGTTAAGTGGACGGGTTTCGTTCGGCTTTAGGCTGGGTTCACACTGATGAGATGCATCACAGAAAATCTCACCACATCCCTGTGCAAATCACATGGCAATTCTGTGCAGTGCGATCGTTACATATGGCTCATATAGCACTGCTTTTGGGGTGTCGTTAACTTTTAATTGGCACTTCGCAGCAGATAGAATGAACACAGTGCGATTTTCTATGCGGGAAACGCAACGATCCCTCTGAGTTTTCCTGCATGGCATCCGTGTGCACCCAGCATAAAAGCCGAGATCCACCCAAAAGGGGGGGAGCTTCACTCGTCTGCCTCCTCCCCCTCTCTATTGCCACATTTGGCACCCTTTTGGGGGGGGGGGGGGGGACTCCTGGTTCCCACAGCAGCTCACTGAGCCGGAAGTCCGGCCCCCCTCCTACTTTCTCCACAGCCGGCCCATTCACAGAGTGCAGCGTGCTCCACGCATGTTCAGTAGTAATCCGGCTGTGAGGCCACAAAGCTTTCCTGCAGGTTTCCCTTAGTCATGATGCGGCGCGCCAGCACCTGCTCAGGTGAGGGCACCGCGGGATCCCTGGACAGGTAAGTGACCAGAAATATTAACCCCCTTCACGCCAACCATAGGCAAATTTACATTCATGGCATGAAGGGGGTTATATACCAGAGGGTGATATGCAGCTGCAGGCATCACCCGCATACCGTTTTTTTTAGAGCAGGCGATCGGCATTTTAGTGATAACAACCGATGTGGCTAAAAGCCGCTCGGCTGTTATCCTAAAAAAGTGGGAGGGGACGTCCCCCCCCTCCCGCCTTCTGCCGCTCTTCCTGGGCCTCCCGTCCCACCTAGGGTGACCACAGGTCCTGGGTTACCCGGGACAGTCCCTCATTGCCCGGGACAGTCCCCGCATTTTGCAGGTCTGTCCCGGGCACCTTCATTCCAGGACAATACAGTGCCCCGGAATGAAACTGACACAGCCACCCCACCAACAGGGCTGATCTGATGCCCCCCCCCAAAAAAAGGGCGCCACATTGCTGCTTTACTCACTGGCAGTCCTGGAATGTCTAGAGAGGCACAATCCCCACCCCCTGCTTGTGATTGGAGAAATCATAAACCCCGCCTCTTGCGTGCAATCGCTGTAGAGGCAGCGTTGGAAGAAGGTAAAGCGGGTCTCGGCCGGCCAGGACAAGTACCGTCGGCGAATAAAGTGGCGATGCGGCGGCCATATTTCAGGGCGGATCGGTGTGTCTGGGTAAAGCGCGTACCCGTCGCCCCAGCTGTGCCGTGATTCGTTACAGCTCGAGCTGGTTTTTAGGAAGGGGGAGGGGGTGTCCCTAAATGGCAGTTTGGAAATGTGCGTCACCCTAATCCCACCGGGAGACCTGAGCCACCATTCGGCGCGCAACCGCCGGCTTGGCTGAGACCCGAAGGAAGCCGGATTCGGCTCTGATCGAGTCTCCGATGTAAAATCCCCGAAGTGACGTCACTTCCGGTTTACTCAGCCGCCAATGGCGCCGATCTAAAAAAGTGACAGCATTCAGAATCGCCGTTTTTGGCGATCTGAATACTTTTAAGTGCAAAGGAGGGATTTGGGGTCTTTTAGATCTCCCCCCGACCCCGATCCCTTCATAAAGAGGACCTGTCACCACCTATTACTGTCACAGGGGAGGTTTACATTACTTGTGACAGCAATAAAAGTGATCAGATTTTATTTATTTTTTCAAAGGGGACAGTGTAAAAAAATAAAAATAAAATAAATAAGAAAAAAAATATTTTTTTTTTAAAGCACACCCCGTCCCCGTGTGCTCACTGCAGCAAAGAAAACGCATACGTAAGTCGCGCCCAGCAAATGAAAACAGTGTTCAAATCCCACATGTGAGGGATCGCCACGATTGTCAGAGTGAGAGCAATAATTCTAGCTCTAGACCTCCTCTGTAATGCTAAAAAAGCGTCGCCTATGGAGACTTTACGTACCGTAGTTTGTCGCCATTCCACAAGTGTGCGCAATTTCAAAGCGTGACATGTTAGGTATCCTATTTACTCGGCGTAACATCATCTTTCACATTATACAAAAAAATTGGGCTGACTTTACTGTTTAGTTTTTTTAAATCCGCAAAATTGTCTTTTTTTCCCCCAAAAAAGTACATTTGAAAGGACCGCTGCGCAAATACCATGTGACATAAAATATTGCAGTAATCGCCATTTTATTCTCTAGGGTCTCTGCTACAATATATAAATATATATATAATATTTGGTGGTTCTAAGTAATCTTGTAGAAAAAAAATACAGATTTTAACTTGTAAGCAAAAAATGTCAGAAATAGGCTCAGACATGAAAAGGGTTAAAAGTCATCAGTTGCGATATTTGTCAGGGCTGGACTGGAACAAAAATGTGGCCCTGGACTTCATCCAGACCGGCCCAGGGCACATCAGGGGCACAGCACATCAGGGTACATAGCACATTAGGGCATGGGGCACATTAGGGCACATCAGAGCACATTATGGGGCACATTGTTTACTAGCCAGCATGCAGAGTAGCACAGGAAGCGTCTGTGATAGGTTCTCTCTCATGCCACGCTGCTCCCCGGTGGCCCCTCCTCTCCTTCTCGTCCATCCCCATTTGCTTGTGACATCATCTGGGATGGACGAGAAGAGAGGAGGGGCCGCCGGGGAGCAGCGTGGCATGAGAGAGAACCTATCACAGACACTTCCTGCGCTACTCTGCATGCTGGCTAAATCTCGATCTACCCCGTCAGGCGCCAGCTGTCGGCGATTGACGGGTAGATTGCTACGGACCTCCGATGCAATAGGCGGCCGCTGAAACCGGCCCACTGAGCAATCGGCCCACCGGGAAACTCCCGGTAGACCCGATGGGCCAGTCCATCCCTGGCCTCATATGTTGGAGCAGTTTTGCCAAAACACAGAGCAGGTCATGCAATATGTGTCCCCTAGGACAGTGTTTCTCAACTCCAGTCCTCAAGGCGCCCCAACAGGTCATGTTTTCAGGATTTCCCTCAGATGAAATGACTGTGGTAATTACTAAGGAAGTGAAACTGATCAAATCACCTGTGCAAAATAATGGAAATCCTGAAAACATGACCTGTTGGGGCGCCTTGAGGACTGGAGTTGAGAAACACTGCCCTAGGAGACAAGAAGATCTGAATAAATTAATGGGGTGGGCAACTAGATGGCAAATGAGGTTTAATGTGGAGAAATGTAAAATAATGCATTTGGGTGGCAAAAATATGAATGCAATCTATACACTGGGGGAGAACCTCTGGGGGAATCTAGGATGGAAAAGAACCTGGAGGTCCTAGTAGATGATAGGCTCAGCAATGGCATGTGATGCCAAGTTGCTGCCTAACAAAGAAAATAGAATATTGGCATGCATTAAAAAGGGGATCAATTTCAGAGATAAAACGATAATTCTCCCGCTCTACAAGACTCTGGTCTGGCCGCACCTGGAGTATGCTGTCCAGTTCTGGGCACCAGTCCTCAGGAAGGATGTACTGGAAATGGAGCGAGTACAAAGAAGGGCAACAAAGCTAATAAAGGTTCTGGAGGATATTAGTTATGAAGAAAGGTTGCGAGCACTGAACTTATTCTCGCTGGAGAGGGGATATGATTTCATTGTACAAATACCATACTGGTGACCCCACAATAGGGATAAAACTTTCCCACGTAAGAGAATTTAACCAGTTTCGGAACCGGCTGCCAGTTATACTGCAGCAGACTGGCTCCCCTGGGCGAGCCATCATAGCTGTACTTTGGCCCTTTAAGACGCTGTAGGAGGTGCGCCCGCAGCCGATTCAAGTGCCCACCGGGCACCCACGATTGCTTGTGACAGAGCGAGAGTCGGATCTGTGTGTGTAAAAACACAAATCCCTGTCCTCTCAGGAGAGAGGAGACAGATCGTGTGTTCGTACTAAGCATAAACACCGATCTCACTCCTCACCTAGTCAGTCAGTCCCCCCCCCCCCCCCCCCCCCCCCCCCCCACACAGAACATGAGTTAACCCCTTCCCATGCCAGTGACATTTATACAGTAATCGGTGCATTTTTATAGCACTGATTGTTGTATAATTGTCAATGGTCCCAAAAATGTGTCCAATTTGTCTGCCGCAATCGCCGATTGCCGCTCTTCCCAGGAAAAAAAGAAAAATACTAAAAATGCCATAACATCTATCCCCGTTTTGTAGCTGCTATAACTTTTACACAAAAAAAAAAGTCAATATACGCTTATTATTCTACATATTTTACCAAAAATATGTAGCAGAATACATATTGGCCTAAACTGAGGAAAAAAATTGTTTCTTTGAAAAAAAATTTGGGATATTCATTATAGCTAAAAGTGTTTTTTTTTCAAAATTGTCGCTCTTCTTTTGTTTATAGCGCAAAAAATAAAAACCGCAGAGGTGATCAAATACCACCAAAATAAAGCTCTATTTGTGGGGAAAAAAAGGACCGTTGATTTTGTTTGGGTACAGCGTTGCATGACCGCGTAATTGTCAGTTAAAGCGACGCAGTGCTGGGTTGCAAAAAAAATGGCCTGGTCATTGAGCAGCCAAATCTTCCGGTGCTGAAGTGATTAACCACTTGCCAACCAGCCACCGCAGGTTTATGTGGCAGAATGGCACAGTTGGGTGAAACAACGGCATGTAACGTCGCTTGGCCTTATGGCCCCCAGAGCCGATGCAAGTGCCCAGCGGTCACTATCACCGCCGGGCTCCCGTGATCACTTGTGACACACCGGGATCTGGGTGTGTAAACACCCAGATCCCAGTTCTCTGAGGGGAGAAGAGATTGATCGTGTGTTCATACAAAGTATGAACAGCGATCTGTCATCTCCCCTAGACAGTCCCATCCCCACCTTCAGTAAAAAACAGAGAGGGAACGCATTAACCCCTTGATCGCCCCCTAGTGTTAACCCCTTCCCTGCTAGTGACATTTTTATAGTACTGATCGCTGTATAAATGTCAATGGTCCTAAAAATGTGTCCGATGTGTCCCGCCGTAATGTCGCAGTCCCGATAAAAATCGCAGATCGCCGCCATTACATGTAAAAAAACAAATTAATTAAAAAAAGCTATAAATCTATCCCCTATTTTGTAGATGCTGTAACTTTTGCGCAAACCAATCAATATACGCTTACTGCGATTCTTATTACCAAAAATATGTAGAAGAATACATATCATCCTAAACTGAGAAAAATTTGCTTTTGTAAACAAAAAGTGGATATTTATTATAGCAAAAAGTAAAAAAGTGTTTTTTTTTGTTTTTTTTTTTAAATTGTCACTCTTTTTTTTTTTTGTCTATAGTGCAAAAAAATAAAAAAACGCAGAGATAATCAAATACCACCAAAAGAAAGCTCTATTTGTGGGGGGGGGGGGGGGGGGGGGAGACGTCAATTTTGTTTTGGTGCAACACCGCACAACCTCGCACTTGTCAGTTAAAGCGACACAGCAAAAAATGGCCTGGTCATTCAGCAGCCAAATCTTCCAGGGCTGAAGCGGTTAATAAGAGACGCAGCCATTCACTAAAACTAGAAGAAAAGAGATTTAACCTTAAACTACATAGAGGGTTCTTTACTGTAAGAGCAGCAAGGATGTGGAATTCCCTTCCACAGGCGGTGGTTTCAGCGGGCGGCATCAATAGTTTAAAAAAAACTATTAGATAAGCACCTGCACAACCGCAACATACAGGGATGCAGTGGTGGAATTATAGGGGTCGCTGAGGTTGCCATGGCGACCGGGCCCCCTGTATACACTACTTTGATAGGGGAGCGGAGACAAGCTCCCCGATTCTAAGCCGAACTGTATTCGGCACTGTGCAGGGAGCTGCTCACATTGATTACAAAGTGAAAGCAGTGTGTGCTGTGCTCTTTGTCTCCCCCTACAGTGCAGTACCCGACAGGAAGAGCTAAGGTAAAGTTCTGCCGTTTTTTATCTACTGTATGTGTGTGTGTATGTGCAATGTGTGTGTGTGTGTGTATGTGCATGTGTGTGTGCATGTATGTGTGTGTGTGTGTGTATGTGCATGTGTGTGTGCATGTATGTGTGTGTGTGTGTGTGCATGTATGTGTGTGTGTGTGCATCTATGTATATGTGCATTAGGGTTACCACCTTTTCTTCAAGCCAAACCCGAACAGTTTTGCAGCGCACGGCAATTTTTTTGGTAGTACACGCTATAGGATTGTAAAATACATGGGACACCTTTTGGGTTACCCAAAAAGAGCAGTAATGAGGTGTTCTACAGTGAACAGTGGCTGTGGCCAAATTGCATTTACAGTAGGGGGACTTAAAGGGGCATGATTAAATAAAACAAAAGCATTCGTGTACCCATAAAATATGATTTAATTAATAAAAGAAATGTCAGTTAAAATAGGAACTAGCCTACCTTAAAAGCGGACACTGTTAGAGTAGAGCAGTGGATGGTGTCAGTAGGGCAGTGGATGGTGTCAGCAGAGTAGTAGATGGTGTCAGCAGAGTAGTGGACGGCATCAGTAGAACAATGGACGTGTCAGCAGAGTAGTGGACGGCATCAGTAGAACAATGGATGGTGTCAGCAGAGTAGTGGACGGCGTCAGTAGAACAGTGGATGGTGTCAGCAGAGTAGTGGACGCGTCAGTAGAACAGTGGATGTGTCAGTAGAGTAGTGGACGGCGTCAGTAGAACAGTGGATGGTGTCAGTAGAGTAGTGGACGGCGTCAGTAGAGCAGTGGTTGGTGTCAGTAGAGCAGTGGTTGGTGTCAGTAAGGCAGTGGTTGGTGTCAGTAAGGCAGTGGATGGTGTCAGTAAGGCAGTGGATGGTGTCCAGTAGAGTAGTGGACGGCATCAGTAGAGCAGTGGTTGGTGTCAGTAGAGCAGTTTTTGGTGTCAGTAAGGCAGTGGATGGTGTCAGTAGAGTAGTGGACGGCGTCAGTAGAGCAGTGGTTGGTGTCAGTAGAGCAGTTTTTGGTGTCAGTAAGGCAGTGGATGGTGTCAGTAGAGCAGTGGATGGCGTCAGTAGAGCAGTGGATGGTGTCAGTAGAGCAGTGGCTGGTGTCAGTAGGGCAGTGGATGGCGTCAGTAGGGCAGTGGACGGTGTCAGTAGGGCAGTGGATGGTGTCAGCAGGGCAGTGGACGGTGTTAGTAGAGCAGAGTCTGTAATACCATGTTTTCTCCTGCAAAAGCGTCCCTGTTGCTAGGACAACAGTCCAGAGGCCCTCGATTCACTGTCTCTGGGGCATCGGCGCCGGCGGCTGGTTGGGAGAGTGAGAGCGCACAGACAGACAGTGCAGTGTGACCCAGCTGCAGGACATTAGCCCCGCTGGAGCGGGGGAAGAAGGGGGGGGATGCGTGCTGTTTGGGGGTAGCGACAGAGGGGAGGGGGTAGCTGACAGAGAGGGTGGGGGTAGCTGACAGAGAGGGTGGGGGTAGCTGAGAGTAAGGGTGGGGTAGCAAACAGAGGGGAGGGGGTAGCAGACAGAGGGGAGGGGGTAGCAGACAGAGGGGAGGGGGGGTAGCTGACAGAGGGGAGGGGGTAGCTGACAGAGGAGGGGGGAGCTGACAGAGGGGAGGGGAGCTGACAGAGGGGAGGGGGGTAGCTGACAGAGGGGGGGTAGCTGACAGAGGGGAGGGGGGTAGCTGACAGAGGGGGGGTAGCTGACAGAGGGGAGGGGGTAGCTGACAAAGGAGGGGGGAGCTGACAGAGGGGAGGGGAGCTGACAGAGGGGGGGTAGCTGACAAAGGAGGGGGGAGCTGACAGAGGGGAGGGGGTTGCTGACAGAGGAAGGGGGAGTAGCTGATAGAGGGGGGGGAGTAGCTGACAGAGGAGGGGGGTAGCTGATAGAGGGGAGGAAGTAGCTGACAGAGGAGGGGGGTAGCTGACAGAGGAGGGGGGTAGCTGATAGAGGAGGGGGGTAGCTGACAGAGGAGGGGGGTAGCTGATAGAGGAGGGGGGTAGCCGACAGAGGAGGGGGGTAGACGATAGAGGAGGGGGTAGCCGACAGAGGAGGGGGGTAGCCGATAGAGGAGGGGGGTAGCCGACAGAGGAGGGGGGTAGCCGATAGAGGAGGGGGGTAGCTGACAGGGGAGGGGGGGCGGCTGACAGGGGAGGGGGGGCTGACAGACAGGCGGGTGGTAGAGAATATGACAGAGAGACCTCACCTCACCTTAGGAGAGACACACAGACAGCGCACGCCAGGCAGGGAGGCGGGACTCCGGGCGGCCGCGATCACCCACAGTCCAGTCCCGCCTCCACATTTGACCAGTCACCAGCTCCACCAGGCCAATCACAAACCCTTATGAACGCCGCCCGCACATGACTAATTCAGACAATCACAGGGCGCCCGTTCCCGCTGCCCACTGCCCAGCTCTCGCACAGTGTGACAGTGTACATTGATGGCAGCGGCCACGGGAATCGGGATGCGCCACTCTAGATGTTGCGGCTGGGGCCAGAGGGTGGTTGAACAGTTGCTATATGTGTCCGGGTTTCAGGCGGGTTGAAACCCGGGCACATGTGTCAAAACCCGGGCTGTCCGGGTCAAAACCGGACAGGTGGCAACCCTAATGTGCATGTGTGTGTATGTATGTAGTAGGGGTGCGTCCATAGGGGCGCATGGGCGCCGCCCCCTCCCTCCAGGCACCCCTCTATCACAAATAGATAGATTCATGCATAGTGTGAATCTATCTATGGCCGCCACTGCCCCCCCTATTCAGACGCCTGGCCCCTTTTTGGACGCCGGGCGCCTGAATTACACCGGCAGGGGTGTTTTTAAAGCACTAATAGGCTTCAAAATAGGTGAACTGCGAGTGCCATGCTTGGCACTCACAGTCCACCCAGGTGTGTTAGAAAAGCGAATAAATATTCGCTTTCCTAACACTGAACCGCCTCTCCACCAATCAGGTGCTCGGGTCTGTTACACGTCACCTGATTGGCTGAAACGACAGGCGCCGCTATTGGATGCCTATCAGGAGGAGAGGATGGGAGGAGACGCATGGAGGACCCAGCTCGTCGACGTCACCCGCTGCCCCACCGAGACAGGGTAAGTGCCGGGCAGACTGCGAACGGGCAGGGGGGTCACAGTGGCAGCATTTGATGGCACAGTGGCTGCGTTTGATGGGCACAGTGGCTGCGTTTGATGGGCACAGTGGCTGCGTTTCAGGGCACAGTGGCTGCGTTTGATGGGCACAGTGGCTGCGTTTCATAGGCACAGTGGTGGCAATTGATAGGCACAGTGGCTGCGTTTGATGGGCACAGTGACTGCGTTTGATGGGCACAGTGGCTGCGTTTGATGGGCACAGTGGTGGCAATTGATGGGCACAGTGGCTGCGTTTGATGGGCACAGTGGCTGCGTTTGATGGGCACAGTGGCTGCATTTGATGAGCACAGTGAGGCTGCAATTGATGCGTTTTTTAAAGAATTTTTCAGTTTGCTTGCGCCCCCCAAAAAATTTTGAGCACCATCTGCCACTGGTTTATATGTGTGTGTATTTATGTGTGTGTGTGTGTGTGTGTGTGTGTGTGTGTGTTTACATGTATATATGCAC
The DNA here is from genome assembly GCF_042186555.1 of Aquarana catesbeiana. Lineage (NCBI taxonomy): Eukaryota > Metazoa > Chordata > Amphibia > Anura > Ranidae > Aquarana > Aquarana catesbeiana. Next base: position 244,791,246 of record NC_133332.1, on the reverse strand, counting down.
ATTTTATGTATGCGCTTTTAATCCTGACCCCCTATATGTGTCCCATTGGAACCAATTTTTTTTTTTTTTTGCTTGTTCATAGTACTAGCAAAAAAAAAAATGCTGTTCCTCTGAAAAGTGATCCATGCTCAGATCGCTTTTCAGAGGCATTTGACAGCCGGTAAAGAGGCAATATGTTGCCTCCTGACCGCCTGTTTTAACCCCTTAAATGCATCATCACTATGCTGCAACTGCATGCAATGCACACAGTTGCAGGGTGGTTGCAGTGCAGCCACTTCAAGGGTGCCCTGACTGGAAAAAGATTGAGAAACACCGATGGGTTCCTCATAGAGGAACCCATCTCTCCATTTTCCTCCTGCAGCCGCTGAATGCATGTGGGAGGGAGAGGAGGAGAAGCGGGGGGGGGGGGGGGAATCTATTCCTTTACATGCAGCCACCCACTTGCGACCGGACCCTGGTGTTCCGCCATCGGGCTCGGAGAAAAGAGCCCTGTCCGGGGGTCAGGGGGGCCCTCCATGGTTTCTTGCATCGGGGCCCTGAAGATTCTAGTTACGCCTCTGACAGACTTCATTTTATTATACACCATGTCTTGCTGGAACCCCCGGAGGTTCCATGTAAACGGATGGAGACGTTTGATTATATTGTATGTATAGAAGGGAAGTGACGTCTCCCCCTGCTGGTGAGTTTTTGTATGAGATCGGCGATGGTCTGACAACCGACATGAGTTTATTGGGATACAGAGCCTTGAAAAAGTATTCATACCCCTTGAAATTCCCCACATTTTGTCATCTTACAACCAAAAACATAAATGTATTTTATTGGGATTTTATGTGATAGACCAACACAAAGTGTCTCATAATTGTGAAGTGGAAGGAAAATGATAAATTATACAAATAAATATGTGAAAAGTGTGGGGGGGAGGGGGGGATTTGTATTCAGCCCCCTTTACTCTGATACCCCCAACTAAAATCTAGTGGAACCAATTGTCTTCAGAAGTCACCTAATTAGTAAATAGAGTCCACCTGTGTGTCATTTCATCTCAGTATAAATACAGCTGTTCTGTGAAGCCCTCAGGAGGTTTGTTAGAGAACCTTAGTGAACAAACAGCATCATGAAGGCCAAGGAACACACCATTCAGGTCAGGGATAACGTTGTGGAGAAGTATAAAGCAGGGTTAGGTTATAAAGAAATCTCCCAAGCTTCGATCATCTCACGGAGCTCTGTTCAATCCATCATCGGAGAATGGGAAGAGTATGGCACAACTGCAAACAGGGGGCAGGGTGGCAATTCCCCCCCCGAGGCCGCCGCCGTCCCAACTTATATGCAAAACGGCCGGCGGCCGCCCACTTACTATTTGTTTTATTTCTCGGAGGAAGTCGGGCCGGGGGCACGGCCGCAGCCGTCAGTGTACCCCCTCTGTCAGTGTACCCCCCTCTGTCAGTGTACCCCCCTCTGTCAGTGTACCCCCCTCTGTCAGTGTACCCCCTTCTGTCAGTGTACCCCCTCTGTCAGTGTACCCTCTCTGTCAGTGTACCCCTCTCTGTCAGTGTACCCCCTCTGTCAGTGTACCCCCTCTGTCAGTGTACCCCCTCTGTCAGTGTACCCTCTCTGTCAGTGTACACCCTCTTTTAGCGCCTGCCCCCTCTGTCAGTGTACCCTCTCTGTCAGTGTACCCCCTCTGTTAGCGCCCGACCCGTCTGTCAGTGTACCCCCTCTGTCAGTGTACCCCCCTCTGTCAGTGTACCCCCTCTATCAGTGTACCCTCTCTGTCAGTGTACCCCCTCTGTCAGTGTACCCCCTTTGTCAGTGTACCCCCTCTGTCAGTGTACCCCCTCTCTGTCAGTGTACCCCCTCTGTCAAAGTACCCCTTCTGTCAGTGTATCCCCTCTGTCAAAGTACCCCTCTGTCAGTGTACCTCTCTGTCAGTGTACCCCCTCTTTATCAGCCCCCCTCCCTGTCAGCCGGTGCAGAGTGCACCATGCCAGCCACCCACTGACCCACAGCAAGGTGCCAGGCAGCCCCCCATGGTGACCCACCCACACCAGGAAACCAGCCAGTCACAGCAGCATGCCAGGCAGCCACCCACAGGAGCCAACCAGCCACTGTGACCATCAATAGCAGGATGCCAGCCAGCCACAGGAGTCACCCACAGAGGGCGCGGGAGTCGGCCACAGCTGCAGTGCCCATAGTTGAGGTAAGAGGAGCGCTACACAGTGCCAATTGTATTTTTACTTTGTGAGAGGTTGGGGGAGGGGTGAGAGTCGTGGCACAAGGAGGGGGTCCCATGAGGAGCAGAGTGAATGAAGGTGTTCACTGTACACTGTTAGGAAGAGGCCCCCCCTCCCCCCTCCAGGTCTCATTATACTCTGTTGTAACCTCTAATGGGTCCTGGAGAGGGTCTCTCTCTAACAGCAGGGGGCACTGTGCCACCCACCGCTAGCCATGGCCTGTGCGTTCCGCTGGCCATGACCAGCTCACAGCAGGACCCCCAATGTTGAGGGCTATTTTTAGGCTACTAGGTGGGCACTGGCCTGGGGCAGGGTAAATAGGGTGTATGGGGGGGTAGATGGGATGTGGGGTTCAGCTGCGGGTGTCAGGGTCTCTCACCTCAGCGATGGCAGCTGCCTGTGCCAGCTCAGCAGGTCCCTGAACTGATGGGCACTGGTGATGATGAGCTGATGGGCACTGGTGATGGTGAGCTGATGGGCACTGGTGATGGTGAGCTGATGGGCACTGGTGATGGTGAGCTGATGGGCACTGGTGATGGTGAGCTGATGGGCACTGGTGATGATGAGCTGATTCGGTGGTTCAGTGGGCCACTTGACTGGACTTGCCCCCCAGGATCTAAGGCTGCCAGTCCCCTGACTGCAAACCTACCAAGACATGGCCGTCCATCTAAACTGACCGGCCCGGTAAGGAGAGCATTCATCAGAGAAGAGCCAAGAGGTCCATGGTAACTCTGGAAGAGGGGCAGAGATCCACAGCTCTATCGAAATAACACCATTCCCACAGTACAGCATGAGGGTGATAATCTCTCCATCTCCTGTCTGATCGATGTTTATAAACAATGTTACTTTGTATCTCTCTATCTCCCGTCTGATCAATGTTTATAAACAATGTTACTTTGTATCTCTATCTGTCTGAACAATGTTTATAAACAATGTTTACACACATAGATGTATCTCTCCTCCCTCTATACAGTGAGTGTCGGCTCAGAGAACAATGAGTATACAGGTAGTGATTGTGGATAATGATTATTGATCGGCCTAACAGAGGTATGATCAGAGAAATGATTGATTGTTGATCGTTGGGTGGCGCGTGATCAGGTGACCAGATACTGATCACTGATAGGTGGATGATTACTGACAGACAGGAAAAGATTATTCAATTTATAGGTAAATATATTGATCGTTGATAGATGAGATCTGTAAGAAATGAATGAATATGAATGGGAGGTTATTGATAAAAGAATGAAGATTGGTGATTACTGATAATCAGCAATACAGAGTATTGATAAGTGAATGAGGAGGTTATAATGGAAGACAAAGAAGTATTGTAGAAAGCGGAGGAAATTGCTGCTTATTGATCACTGATGGGGGGGGGTTTAAAATCATGAGATACAGGCTGATTATTGATCACTGATCGGGGGGGTGTAAATCAAAAAACTAAATCCTGGGATGATGCCTGTAGCTCCACCCATCATCATGGTATGAAGCCTGTAGCTCCTCCCATCATCCCGGTATGACCACTGAAATTCCAGGACGTCCACCCATCACAAAGGGGTTAAAGGGGAACGCCTCCCTTATTATAAATAAGACAACAAAGGCCTCTGGAGATGTGATTAGTAATTTTTTTTTTTTCTTTTTCTCTATAGTCGTATTACCATTTTTACTCCTGGAACATGTGATAGGAAGTACCCAGGAAGAATCCATGAGGCCGGGGGGGAGGGAGGACAACACTCAGGAATACCAGTAATTGTAAGTGAAAGGAAACAATGTTTCATATTAAAATGTGGAGCTGGAGGGGGGGAGGAGCTCTGAGCTCCTTCAGAAAAAAAAAAAAAGTTGGCAGCTACAAATCCTCTACAAATAGTGAGGCTGTCAATGTCAGTGGAATTTAGAAGACAAAGATGTAATGTAAGGAATCATTTGTTTTTTGTGATCATAGTAGTTCTGTATAATGAACAGTGGAGGGGAGAGGGATTAGAACAATTGTCAGGTTTTATTGCTGTCTGTGCCCCGTTAGGTTAGATTCACCATTTCGATTTGTCCCATTTGCCATTATCGTCAAAAGTAAAAGAAAATCCTAAATTTTGGGTTGACATTAATAGAGAGAAAATCTTCCAAGGGAGACACTAGTTCTGGGGACACACTGCGATTACTCTCACTTCCCTTTTTGGCTAGGGGGAGATGAAATCTCTCCAGTGGGAAAAAAAAAAACTGTTGGGGGTTTATAACCCTCCCCTGCTTTATCCATAATGGGGGGAAAAAGTTTTGCTTGTAGTTACACTTTAAGTTACTTTTGCACATGAACAAGTTTTGTATATTAATCATGATTTGTAAATCAGAATGTGTATTGTACATATTTATGTCCCATTTATACCAAAAATTAAATCAAAGAGTTCTAGTTTTATAAAGCATTTGCAGATTTAATAAAAATTACTGCTGTGTGTTATTTTCTATGATTAAAGTGGCAGTAAACTGCAAAAAAAAAAAAAAAAAAAAAAAAAAAAAAAAAAAAAGGCCCCCTGTGGGATAATGTCATTATGTGCTACCAAAGTATAAGTTTATAAAAATGTTCTCCTTTAACTTTGTTACAAGTGGTTCTGCAGGCTGAAGGTGTTTTACCTTTTATCTTCATATATTCTATGCATCAAGATAGAAAAAAAAAAAAAAAAACTTGACTCAAGAAGAGGAGGATTGGGATTTCTCTGTACAAAACCACTGCACAGGGCAGGTAAGCATGACAATTGTTATTTAAAAAAAAAAAAAAAAAAAATTATAAAAAATTCGCCTTTACACTTTATGGAAGTCCAGCCAATTCCTAGCTAAGCTTAAATCGGCTCTAATTCATATTCAATCACTGTGAAATGAAGAGATCTATACTTGCCTATTCTGAGAGCGATCCGGTGATATGATCAGATGTCAGCAGTGGCCTCAGTGTAGAGGAGGGACAGCCAACAATGGATGCCCCATAGTAGGCCTTTGGGTGACATCAGCACTCAGGTTCTGCAGCCATTGTTGGCGATCTCTCCTCTTCACTGAATGCCCCTGCTGGGGAGATTATGTGACTGGACCGCTTTCAGAATAGGCAAGTATACACCTCTTCCTTTCACAGGGTAGATGGAATAGGGTTTAAAAGGGGGGATGGGCCAACTTGATAGGCGCCAGCAAGTTTCATTTTTTTTTCCCCCACTGTGCAAACCTATAGCTGCTCCAAACACTCTTCAGATAGACCAGTGGTTCTCAACTTCTGTCCTCAGGATCCACTAAGAGCCCATTCACACAGGGACGACTTGTCAGACGACCTAGTCGCCTGACAAGTCGCCTCCCGTTCTGTGCTATGGAACCATTCTAAGGGGAGCGACGCAAGTCGCTCCAACTTAGAAAAAGGTTCCTGTATGACTTCGGGGGCGACTTGGGGCGACTTGCATAGACTTCTATACAGAAGTCGTTTTGCAAGTCGCCCGGGCAGTCGTTTGCAGGTCGCCTCGCTGAGGCGACCTGCAAGTCGTGTTACCCCTGTGTGAATGGGGTTTGCACAATAACTAAAATACATCACAGGTGATATCATTTGCTGCTCAGTGATTGCAGTATTCTAGTCTACATCTCCCCAAAGTAATACTTAAAATCTGGCCTGTTAGTTGGTCCTGAGGACAGGAGTTGAGAGCCACTGAGATAGATGATAAATGTCTGTTTTCTTAACATACAGCACCCGAGACATTATGTTTTAGCAGAAAATGTAACATTTCATATTTTATTTTGTCATTTATAATTACATTTTTACTGTACAGTCACCTTCCTTTATAATAGTGAAAACACATTCTCACCAGATCAGAACATTAAAAAAAAAATAAAAATTAACGAACAAGACAAACATAAGACGTGTACTTTCTGCTACCCAACACACTGTGCCGATTTAATCCCAAATAGCTTCAACATATTTAGAATATTGAGCTTAGCTGAAAAATAAAAATTTCTTAAGCAGATAAAATTATAGTACAAGTAATTAAAATTTACTTCTACATAAAGCATTTCCTTTTTCTAGAACAGGGTCATTCACTTAGAGATGGTTATTAAAGTGCTAAACACATTTTTCCCCCCTGAAATTGTATTCACGATGATAATCAAGTACTCACCACAAGCTTTATACAAAACCTTTTTATGGAGTGAAGGTCGCCTACCTCCTGAAATTTTCTTTGAAAACAGCTACAACCCATTCTATAGCTTAGAGCACCGCTCAAAGTGCCGATATATAGCCTCCAGTTATCCTACTAATGAGGGGTGCCAGCGTTCAGGACATTCATCCATAAGTTATCAGAATCTGTGTGGTGCAGACGCCAAACTCCTGGCAGCCCAAAGTGTAGTTTTGGTCTCCCCCCAACCTATGCCCGCTGACACGTTTCACCCCACCCCTGGGGTTAGTCATAGAGGCCTAACAGGGCAAAATACAACAGTGTGCATGGCTTGGGAGGAGCTGAGGCAATCTTTATTATAAACTACACTTTGGGCTGTCGGGAGTGTGGTGCCTTTGCACCACACAGATTGAAAACAGCTGGCTGCCATAACAAGATCTCTGAAAGTGAAAATCCAGCCAGAACATTTTTTTTTTCAGTTTTGAATAGAATGGGGAAGAGAAGGAACTCTTTGGCTTCACAGTTGGTTAAGGCCTTGTTGGGAAGGTTGTCTCATACTTCCAAGTGACAATTTTATCTCTCACTGTCTGTCTATGACAATCTTCTAGAGGGCACAAATGGCAATGATGAGGTTTCCTACCTTCCCATAAAATATATTATTTTTTTCGCTGCTCTCTGGGTCCTTCTTGAGAACAATGGGACAGAAGTAGGGAAATGTCCTATACGGGGCCACACAGTGGTAAAACCTAAGGCCCCTTTCACACAGGCAGACCGTTCAGGTCCGCCTGTCAGTTTTTTAGGCGGACCTGAACGGTACGCTCCATACGGGTCTATAGAGCGATGGATGTCAGCAGGGAGATGTCCGCTGACATTCAACCCGCTCCGATCCGCTAAAGTGGAACGGATGGAAACCCTATTTTTTTTCATCCGTTTGGCGGATCGGATGAAAACGGACTCTACGGTCTGTCTTCATCCAATCCCCCATAGAGGAGAGCGGCACTCTGACAGATCGGTCCCTGCACAGTGTGCAGAAACCTACCTGTCATCTGCCTACTCAGTGGGGATCGACGGAGCGATCCCCTGCTGAGCAAAGCGGATCCCAAGGGCCCTAACAGAAGTTTCAACCCTTCCCTTGTCTTATCCAAAACCGAGGTAGAAATGAGTAAGTATCTAGAAAATGTTTTATAGTAAATAAACCTGCCATTAAAAGACATTTGAGGGACTGCCATTGCTGATCTCCTGTAAGATACCTGGTTGTTATGCTGACTTCAATTAGTCACTGACCCAAAACAAGCATGCAGATTGGGAAAGTCAGATCTTTATCTGCACACTTGTTCCAGGTAAATGACAAAAGTATTGAATCCAAAGAATCAGAGTAATAGGCAGGTGTTCTGTCAATTTAGACGACCCGTCAGAATTGGTAACGGAAGTGATGTTTCGTCGCCCGCCGCTATCTTGCTACACCCCGCACTCCTACACAGTAAGGATACAGTGAGAAGGCGGCAAGCGGACATCTTGTTACACCCACCAAAGTCTTGCATTTTACACTATTTTTAACAGCAAACCTAGCTTGTATAGTCAAATTGAGTATTTAGAAATCCATCGGACTGTTTTCATGTTGATTTTTCAAAGAAGGGGTGTTCTCTCAGATCCGCAAACCTGTGAGATCAGCAGGGTCGCCGCTGCTTTTAAAATCTAACATGTAAACAGTCAGACGTCTTTTTAAATACTGTATGTCACACTATATAAGCTAACTGTTAAAAATAACTGTAGGACGCAAGACGGTGGTGGGTGTAACAAGATGTCCGCTTGCCGCCTTCTCACTGTATCCTTACTGTGAAGGAGTGCAGGGTGTAGCAAGATGGTGGCGACGAAACATCACTTCCGTTAACAATTCTGACGGGTCACCTAAACTGACGGAACACAGGCAACTAGCACTACTGGAAGGAGGGCTCAGCAATGACAGCCTCCATGTTTATCTTATGTCCGGATTCCTTCCTTCCACTCTGCCATATTGGATGGAGGGTGACAGGCTTAGATGTTTACCATTCTGCCATGGCACAGAATTTGCTAGGGAAGGTACTCACTGTTGAGCCTTTAAAGTAACTGATCTTAAAACCTATCATCCTTCTACCTGAAACTGTTAAAGTTCCCATTTAAGGCAGGGCTTCTATATAAGGCTTATATAAAAGTAGCTAACCTAGAGGCTCTGTTTAAAAGAAAACTTGTCCAGAGGAAGGATGGTTTCTGCCATTGCCTACCTATAGTGAAAATGCTAGTTCCCTGACTGCCAAGGCAATTAAACAGCTCCTTTACTTTCCAAGGTTGGATTCACACCTGTGCATGTTAATGCGCTGCATATTTGCAGAGTGTTGCTCTTCATTCTGAATGGCACTGAACACAAATCTACATGAATGAATGTACATGAATGAATGTGTCAATGAATATATGCGCTCCCTGCAGTGCCACATATACTGGATATGCCTTGTGATGCCCAGACCTTTTATTGTGAACTGAGGCTCAAAGGTATAAGTACTTGGAGTTAGGCAGACACCAGCACATCAGAAGGTCATGAATGGCCTTGCATTACTTTCAGTGCAGGTTTTTTTTAATAAGGCTCAATTCACACCAATGCGTTTTTTCATGCCTTTTGCAGAAACACAGGACATTATTTTTAACATGGGTTTCAGGTCAATGCATTTTTGCACCTCTGCGTTTTTGGAAAGTCTGACTTTTTAAAAATGCAAAACACTTCTTTTTTTGGTTCAATAGACTTCAATGGAGAAGCTGCAGAAAAGCATGAAGTGTGATTTTGCTGTAATTTGGATTTCGTGGTTTTTAATTTACCCAAAAACAAAATGAGGCAAAAAAAAAAAAGCATAAAAACGTAAATCGCGGCAAAAAGCACTGCAGAAACACACAAAAGCAAACTGCATAGGTGTAAATTGAAGTCTAAGGCTTGATTCACACCTATTCAGTTTTCAGTTTGCATTATGCAGGTGCATTTTACGTTTTTCAATACACGCTTTTGATCCATTGAAGTCTATGGAACCAGAAAAAAGGCACTGGCCCTTTTCATAAAATAAAGATGGCGCTTAGTATAAGTGAATTCAGTGCATGGACATAGTAAAACAGAAATAATAAATACAACCTCTATGCATTACAAGACTTTTCTCACGTGTGTGTGTGTGTATTTATTGCCGATGTGCTTATTATTGAAGACTACAGACTTCTTCCTATATTGCAAGGTAAATAATTGGCACCATTGTAGATTTGAAAGCAAATCCGTGAAAAGAGAAATACGGGAGCTGCTTTAATGCTAAACCACTAGTTTGAAAACTGAGTGGCGGACAGGGAACACATTTCCAATGGATTTTGCTGCAGCAGCTTTACAATCATCTTGATGACTAGTGTTTCTTCAGCAGACGTCACACTATAGCACGCAGAGAGACGGTCACTGTTGAAAATCCAAATAAAATATTTACAGTGCACTAGAGCGCTCTTCAACCAGCGAGGACGAGTAACACTTCCTTGTGTAGTATTATACTAAGACATCCCAGAGCAGAGGTAGACCGGGTGTAAGTGCCCCAAATTTCCAGGATGTATGAAAAGTCTCCTAGGGACACAATTGTGCTTTACAGAGATCAGCATATTCATGTGAACAGATGCATTACATGTAAAATCCCAGACAAGGAAACACTGAAAGCCAAAGCTTCAGAACTTCAAACAATTTTACTTAACTTCCGCTGGGCTCTCACTGGATTTAGTCACCATTTTCTATTGTGCAAGAATTAGATCAGAGACAAAGTCAAAGTCTTGGAAGAGGATCTGATCGATGGAGGTCATAGGGCGTGGATCCTCAGATGGGGTCAGTATGGGTTTCTGTCCAGTGAATTCTTCATCAAAATTCTTCACATCATAAGGGTCCTTTAGGGATGGGACGAAGGGTGGCTGCAGCTTTCGTGCATAAAGTGCTTCCCAATCCAGCTCCTGCAATATGTAGTTACATAGTTAGTCGGGTTGAAAAAAAGACACCAGTACATCTAGGTCAACACACAAAAAAAAAAAAAATACAATCTCATATACACAATCCTTCAGCCACAATTGAGCCAGAGGAAGGTGAAAAACCCCAGCAATGCATAATCCAATTTGCAAGGGGAAAAAATTCCTTCCTGATCCCCCGAGAGGCAATCGGATTTTCCCTGGATCAACTTTACCTATAAAAAGGTTAGTACCAGTAATATTATGTACAGTAGAGGTCCCATGTCATAAGAAAAAAAAAAAAATTAAAAAAATCAAAATATGTAAACTGGCTATTTTTAAAAAAAATAAAACAAACATGTCATACTTGCCTACTCCGTGAAGAGGCTTTGCAAAGCAGCCCCAATCCTCCTCTTCTCAGGTCCCCTGCCAGCACTCCTGGCTCCTCCCTCCTGCCTCCAGAGCAAGCAACTCGCTATGGGGGGCATCCAAACTGGCTTGCTCCTGAGCCGCTGCTCTGCATGTCCATTCACATACAGAACCATGGCTCGGCCCCGCCCCCTCTCCCCTCATTGGCTGGGATTGAACGCAGCGGAAGCCAATGGCTCCTGCAGCTGTCTCAGCCAAAGAGGAGGGAGTCCCCCCAGAGAGACAAGACTCTTGTGCACATCTCGCTGGATCGCGAAGGGGCCGAGTTAAGGTTTTTTACCTTCATGCATAGAATGTATGAAGGTAAAAAACCTGGAGCCTTTTTTGACCCCTTTAACAACTATTTCTGCAGTGCATTAAAAAAGGGACAGTATAGTGTTTTTTTTAAACTATTTTTTCTAGTACTTTTGTCAAGTACTACTATCCATCCAGCAGGTGGCTACATTTCAGATGTTGGCACGAAGGCCAGTTTCACACAGGCTTCACCTTGTATACGAGCCGTGTGAACAGCAAGCTTTGACAAAGCATTTACAGAGCTTTCAGCAAGCTTTTTTGAAGCTTTTAAATTACCATTCAGTTCCAGTTTGTAAATGTTGAACACAAATCCTAATAGGAGTGCTGAGCACCATTTAAAAAACAAGCTGCTAGCAGGCTTCACCACTACTTGAAGCTTGTTGAAAGCTAGCAGGCTTTTAGCAGCTTGTTTAAAGTGGAAATCAGCACACATTAGGATATGTGTTCAACATTCATAAACTGGAGCTGAATGATACTTTAAAAGCTTCAAAGCTTGCTGAAAGCTCTGAAAATGCTTTGTCAAAGCTCGGAGTTCACACTGCTCTTATACAAGCTGAAGCCCGTGTGAAACAGGCCTAAAGCCTCGTATGCGCGATCGGATTTTCGGCTGAGAATTATGTGATCACAGACTGTTGTCCTAAAATCCGACCGTTAGTACGCTCCATCAGACAATTGTCCAACTTTCCACCCACAAATGTTGGATGGCAGGCTAGTAAATTTTCGGCGGACAGCGGTCCGTTGTCGGATTTTCCTATCGTCTGTACACAAGTCCGTCACACAAAAGTTGAAAGTACAAACACGCATGCTCGGAATCAATGCTCACCAAACACGACATTAGCAGAAGGTGCCCAAAGGGTGGCGCTCGAGAGCAGAAATTCCTCGTAGTACGTCACTACGTTCGTGTTTGTTGGCCGACAATTGTGTACCGTTTGTATGCAAGACAAGTTCCCAGCACACGCCCTTCGGACAAAAGTGTGACGCTTTGTCTGCTTAAAATCCAATCGTGTGTACGAGGCTTAAGGCTGCTTTCACACTGCTCTGTTGTAGTAAAAACTAATATGTGTTTTTTGCTGCATTTCTGTTAAATTTTGCACCTGCGAAAAAACTACTTAAATATGACCAAAAACAACGTGGGTGCGTTTTTGCCATGTTTTTGATGAGTTTTCTATTTCAATGCGAAGGTGCATTTTTGTTTTTCTTCTTACCACACCAAAAATACAATATTCAGGATTTTTAAAAATGCAACTAACTGGCGTGAAGAGTTCCATAGGATTTAATGGTCCTGCAATTTTCTTCTACTAAGGCAAAAAAAAAATGAATAAAAACTGATCAGTGTGAAAGGGCCCCCATCCTTGTTGAAACAAAAAAAAAAAAAAAAAAGTCTTTAGAAGAATCAGTGGCTGAATGAGTAGAGTGACTTACCCCTCCCTGCTCCTTCCCCCCTTGTTCTAACTCCCTGCCAAAATTAGAAGAATAAATAAACAGAATAGAAGCAGATAATGTCCAGCGGTGAGTTCAGAACTGGACCCAAATGATGTAGTGCAAGTGTGCCAACCATTTACAATGAGTAATAAGAAGCACACTCTGATCCCTGATCTGACCGTGTATTTCAGTATTCTGCCATGTAGTTACCATATATACTCGAGTATAAGTCGACCCAAATATAAGCCGAGGCACCTAATTTTACCACAAAAAAACTGTGAAAACTTATTGACTCGTGCATAAGCCTAGGGTGAGAAATGCGCAGCTACTGTAAGTGGAAAAGAGGGTCAACAATGCCCATTTGCAGCCTCACTGTGCCCATTTGCAGCCACAGGTCCCCCAAACTTCAAACTCGATAGTTATGGGTTCCTAGATGCCCCCTAGCTGCAGCCAAAATTTGGGGTCTCTGGACCCAAAGGGTGCCGAAATGACATTGCCGCAGATGGACACAGTTGACTGACTTTGGGGCCCCGTATCTCGGGGCCACTTGGTGCTAGGAACCCCAAATTTGGTGTGCAAACCCAGTGAAACTAGCACTACAACATATCCAATCCTTGGAGTGAGACGTGTTGGGTTCTGTGCGTTTGTAGCTGGACAACCCACCCACAGTCTGGAAATGGTACTATCGTTTGTTCTGTTTTTGATAACAAGAACTTCTACAAGTTCTACAAAATGTCATTCTCTGCTGCAGAAAAGTGCTTGACATTTTCCGAACCGACTTTGGGACCCCATATTTCAGGGACACTTGGTGCTAGGAACCCCAGCTTTGGATATGTTGTAGTTCCACTGGGTTTGCACGCCAAATTTGGGGTTCCTAGCACCAAGTGGTCCCGAGATATGGGGCCCCAAAGTCGGTTCGAAAAATGTCATTCTTTGCACCAGAAAAGTGCTTGACTCGAGTATAAGCCAAGGGGGGCACATTCAGTACAAAAAAAATGTGCTGAAAAACTTGGCTTATACTCGAGTATATACGGTACTTAAGACTGCGCTGGTGATGGCAGTAAGCGCGATAATGAGCAGTTCTTGTTATCAAAAACAGAACTAACAATAGTACCATTTCCAGACTGTGGGTGGGTTGTCCAGCTACAAACGCACAGGACCCAACACGTCTCACTCCAAGGATGCAGGAAACAGGAAATACAGGCCATGCCACCAACTTACCATTGTAGAGGCCCTCTATGATTAAACCTTATACAAGGGTGAAAGTCGCCAGACCTGCGGCTGCCAGGATGTTGGTTCTCTAGGAATGAGAACGTTTAACTGAAGAAAAATGCTGCAGTAGTGTGGCCCGTATCTGCCATTTCTTGTTATTAAGCACACAGAATTTCCAGCATGCTATGACTTGTGGGATCTATTCCACTTTTTGGGCAGTTGCATATTGCATGTGCCAGTTCTGTCTGTCCAGATGAAGGAGAAGATGTTCCAGGCCCAAGAGATACAGAGGCCGAGTCTACATCAACTCATTCCTTGCCAGTCTATAACTAAGTGTAGCCACTGTGCTGCCTCAGCAGTGCCATCTATTAATAATAGAACACTTAATCTCATGCCAATATAAATCCTCTCATCACATACTTGCCACGTAAAAGATTGCAGATATATGAACTTACATACTTGGAGAAGAAGAGGACATTTAGTAATACCTGATAGAAAGGCTGGACCTTTATCTCTTCTGCGTCCCCAACTCCGGCCCCCAAGCGACGCTCCGGTGCTTTCCGCAGCAACTAGATATGTAAAATAAAGAAGTTATTGGTTGTCTATCATTCTACTCTGCACCGTTTACAAAAGTTTTCTGTGATCTTATCAGAGAGCCTCTCACATCACCGGGGGGCACCCATGGCATCTCATCATAAACTAAAAGAGTGATAGGCAAACAGCAGACCTCCAGATGCTGTGGAATATGTACTATATTACCAAAAGTATTGCGACGCCTTCCCTTACACAAACACACTTTAATGGCATCCCGGTCTTAGTCTGTAGGGTTCAATATTGAGTTGGTCTATCCCTTTGCAGCTATAACAGCTTCAACTCTTCTGGGCAGGCTGTGCACAAGGTTTAGGAGTGTGTCTATGGGAAAGTTTGACCATTCTTCCTTAAGCCCATTGTGAGGTCAGGCACTGATGTTGGAAGAGAAGGCCTGGCTCACAGTCTCCACTCTAATTCATTACAAAGGTGTTCTATCGGGTTGAAGTCAGGACTCTGTGCAGGCCTGTCAAGTTCCTCCACCCCAAACTCATTCATCCATGTCTTTATGGACCTTGCTTTGTGCACTGGCCCAAATCATTTGGTGGAGGGGGGATTATGGTGTGGGGTTGTTTTTCAGGGGTTGGGTTTGGCTCCTTAGTTCCAGTGAAGGGAACTCTTAAGATGTCAGCATAGCAAGACAATTTGGACAACTTCATGCTCCCAATTTTGTGGGAACAGTTTGGGGATGGCCCCTTTCTGTTCCAACATGACTGCACACCAGTGTAAAAAGCAAGGTCCATAAAGACATGGATGAGCGAGTTTGGGGTGGAAGAACTTGACTGGCCTGCACAGAGTCCTGACCTGTCGCCTCTACTTCTAAAGCCTCGTACACACGCTTAGATTTTAAGATGTATTTTGTGGCATGTTAGTCTGATGTGGAAAGTGAAGAGGTTACTAACAATACGAAAATTTCCGTATGACAGAATACGTCAGAAGTGACGTAATGTGTTGAATAATTTTGTATGTATTCTTTCATTTCTGAGCATGCATAGTCTTGCTCTTATGATTTTTTCGGACGAAACCATACTAATGAAACAAAAAGCATACGTTGAGTTCACATCTGACAAAAATTTTATAGTCTGCACATCCAGCTTTTGTCTGACGAAAAAGTGAAATCGTCTGTCGAAAGCACCGTACTAACAATCCGAAAATCAGCAGACAGCTTGTCTTATGAATTTTCCCATTTGATTTTCGTATCGTGTGTACGGGACTTTAGTGTCTGCCTTGGACTTAAGTTTAATAGGACTATCCTTGCATTGTATGGACTGCCTATTTTATCCATAGTACATAGGATGTTTTCTATACCCACCGGTCAATGACTCCTATAGGTATCCCCCACCCAAGCGCTTTACATATCCATTGTTTACAGTGAATGGGAACCCCCTCTTCTCTTCCCAGAGTCCTTTCTGGTGCTCATAGGAATCTTTACCAAAACTAGATCAAACAAAACTAATAACCTTTGCACTAGAAAACAGAAAAAAAAAATCTGGCATTTCCAGTCACAGCAGGTTGGTAGGTGCACTCCAATTTTCAATTGGAGGTCATAACTTACCTTCCGTATAAGCTTGATGGCTTCACTAGAGAGGAAGCGTGGATAACGCACTTCTTCATTCACAATGCTGTCGAACACCTCCTCTTCATCGTCACCGGGGAACGGACACTGGAAGAAGAGATTGTTAGAGGATTCTGTTGGGTTTGTTACTTCAAGTCTAGTGAATAAAGGTGGAGGAGCACTGAAACTGCCATTTGTGTCTCTTTAACCACTTTTCTAGCAGGCAATTTTTTTTCTGTTCTTGCCCATGTTAAAATCTAAATTTTTTTTTGTTGTTGCTAAAAATTACTTTAAAATACCAAAACAATTTTTTTTTGTTCTTACCCATGTTAAAATCTGTTTTTTTTTTTTGCTAAAAATGACTTTAAAATACCAAAGAATTACAGTTTATACTCTGAAAGCAAATGCCCTGTGGAATAAAATGGTGGCAGTTGCAATGTTTGCGTTGCATGATATTTGCGCAATTGTTTATTAAATGCGTCATTTCAGGGGAAAAAAAAAAAAGGCACAATTACATTTTAGCGCACACAAACCTAATATAATAACCAATTGTTTGGTAAAATATAAAATATCGGGTTGTGTTGACTAATTGGATACCAAACATGTCAAACTGAAAAACTTGTGCACACGCATGAAATCGTGAAAAACGTTCTGTTGGAGACATTTTAACCCTTTCGCTGCTAGAGCCATTATTGTGTTTTTTTTGCACAGATTTTTAAAAATCAATTTAGGGCTGAAGATAACTTAAACCCCCAATCATAAAAATGCGGGTGGTTCCAAAGTTTTTTAAATCACACAAACTATTTATCAAGTGCAAATTTCACTACATTAAAAGTTAATTTTAGGCACACAAAAGCAATATATTACCCAATTTTTGGTAAAAAATAAAAGATTATAAGTTGCGATCATGAACAATAAAAATTGCAATCCTATGCGATCCTCCCAATGACAGCCTGTGTAGCATACACACCTCTATATACACACACATGTAGCATTCATATGCAATAGAGAAATTTGCAACCCTGTGTGATAATTGCAATACTGCGATAATTGCAGTGACAATCTGTAATTTACATAAATCTATATAAAAGTGCATCAATATACAATAATCAATATAGAAATAAAGTGGGTGAAATGTGCAGCGCTTATGTGATCATATATACCATAACAAATAGGAGTACAAAAAACGTGAATAATAAATGATGTGCTCAAATATACTCCAAGCAGTCCTCTATTATGACATGTGATGTCTATAAACAGAGGAACTTGGACGTGTAATGTCCAAAAAAAAGTCAGTGACAAGCTTCAATCATGTGTGATGATAATCCTGAACCACATGTGGATATAATATAGTGACAGTCTTATACTTCAAATATGTATGATGTAATAACAGTTAATAGTAGATCCACCACCAAAGACATCAGAAGCTGCTTACCAGAGGTATTGAACTCAAAAAGGGGGAAACCTAGTGAGTCAATCAAGCTTTGTGGTATAATATACCAAGGGGATCAGATGCTCTATCCAGATATGACCTCCAGATGGACCTCCGAACAGGTGTAAGGTATGGATGGACTCAGTAGGTATAGGCAGTCAGCCACACCATTAAAAGAAAGAGGAAGGCACATAGCATAACTCTGTATGGAAATTTTAATACATGCAAAGGAAATACACTCACGTGTTTAGCAGTAAAATCAAGCACTTGTATAAAAGAAGACAGTGGTCTCAGCATATCGTTTCGACTTAGAAGTCATCATCTCGGGGGTGATGACTTCTAAGTCGAAACACATCGGGAGGATATGCTGAGACCACTGTCTTCTTTTATACAAGTACTTGATTTTACTGCTAAACACATGTGTATTTCCTTTGCTATTCATGTATTAAAATTTCCATACGGAGTTACGCTATATGCCTTCCTCTTTCTTTTAATGGTGGGGTTGACTGCCTATACCTATTGAGGCCATCCATACCTTACACCTGTTCTAAAGTCCATCTGGATAGAGCATCTGAGCCACTTGGTATTATATTATACCACAAAGCTTGATTGATTCACTAGATGTACACCTATTTGAGTTCAATCCCTCTGGTAAGCAGCTTCTGGTGTCTTTGGTGGTGGATCTACTATCAACTGTTATTACATCATACATATTTGAAGTTAAAGACTGTCACTATATTATATCCACATGTGGTTGAGGATTATCATCACACATGATTGAAGCTTGTCAGTGACTTTTTTCTTTTTTGGACGTCACACGTCCAAGTTCCTCTGTTTATAGACATCACATGTCATAATAGAGGACTGTTTGGAGCACATCATTTATTATTCACATTTTTTTTACTCATATTATTTGTTCTGGTTTATATGATCACATAAGCGCTGCACATTTCACCCAATTTGTCATTTTTGCAACTTTATCCACTGCTGTGCTGGCCGCTTTAGTTTTTTTTTTTTTTCAATTTTTGTTTGATTTCTTTTATAGACAGCGCGGTATATATTTGTTTATAATCTATAGAAATAAAGTGAACTGTGTTTAAAGTGCTCGTGCCAAACTAATTCATGCATTAATCTGTGTCCATAAAATTGCAGCATAAAGTCCATTCATAACTACTCCATTCTTCTGGTGCTCATTGCAGATGATAACAGTAAACTGCTCTTGTCCACTCTTGTGCTCCCCCTTTGGTGTATGCGCTCACCTTGGAGCGTGTGACCTTGCACCTAAGCTCGGTCAAAAAACGCTTTTAAACCACCTCTGGGTTTATGGTCAGCATTTAGATCCTTGGATGGTTGCTTGTAGCAATATTCATAAGGAAAACAGAGAACACTGGATAGTGTATTAGGCCTCATTCTCATTAGGCGGATTAGCTTCCACGGGGTCCGGCGGCTCAGCAGGAGATCTCTCCGTTGATCTCAGGTTGATGACAGGTCCCTCTCTGCTCACTGAGCGGGGAGGGGCTTGTCGAGTGCTGCTGGTTTCTATGGAGAGATCGGACGAAAACGGACAGCATGTCCGTTTTCATCAGATCTCACCCGATCCAATAGCGACGGATCTGAACGTAGAGGCATCCGTCTGCTTTTAGCAGATCGGACGTCAGCGGACATGTCACCGCTGACATCCGTCGCTCCATAGACTAGCATGGAGCGCCCGTTCAGGTCCGCCGTCAAAACTGACAGGTGGACCTGAACGGTCTGACTGTGTGAAAGGGGCCTTACCGTTTTAAAAGTTTTATTTAAAACAATAATATTCCCTATATTAGGGTACTCACATTTAATAGGTGCTATGAGCGCACCACTCTGTATCAAGCCAAACAAATATAAAGACGCTGTGCTGATGTGTCCTCTCCCACTCCGAGAACACTCCACTGTCTCACAAACCATCCCCTAGGGTTTGTGAGACAGTGGAATGTTCTCAGAGCGGGAGAGGACACATCAGCACAGCGTCTTTATATTTGTTTGGCTTGATACAGAGTGGTGCGCTCATAGCACCTATTAAATGTGAGTACCCCAATATAGGGAATATTGTCATTTTAAATAAAACTTTTAAAACAGTAATAGACTATCCAGTTTCCTCTGTTTTTCATATGAATATTGCTGCAAGCAACCATCCAAGGATCTAAATGCTGACCATAAATCCAGAGGTGGTTTAAAAGCGTGTTTTGTGCGAGCTTAGGTGCAATGTCACACGCTCCAAGGTGAGCGCATACACCAAAGGGGGAGCACAAGAGTGGACACGAGCACTTTACTGTTATATCATCTGTTTTATCATCTGCAGTGAGCACCAGAAGAATGGAGTAGTTATGAATGGACTTTATGGTGCGATTTTATGGACTTAGATTAATGCATGAATTAGTTTGGCACAAGAGCACTTTAAACACAGTTCACTTTATTTCTATATTGATTATTGTATATTGATGCACTTTTATATAGATTTATGTAAATTACAGATTGTCATTGCAATTATCGCACAGGGTTGCAAATGTCTCTATTGCATATGAAGGCTACATGTGTATATAGAGGTGTGTATGCTACACAGGCTGTCATTGGGAGGATCGCATAGGATTGCAATTTTTATTGTTCATGATCGCAACTTATAAATTGCATAAGATTGCATTATTCTATTCACCAGATTTTTTATATAGGAATAGAATATCCCACCACCACTATTTAACTGCAGCCAGTAATATTATGGTTTAGTATGATTACCGTATGAGTACATTTGGATAACGCAGCATTATATTGGTATAAAACTTTTTGGCACAGGCATATGGGACGTGATCAATGCTAGCAGCTGTCCTTTAATCACCTCTAATTATCATTTGGATTTTCACATGGTAGCTTGCAAGATTCCGTTTGTTTTTAAAAAAATAAAAGATGAGGTTGAACCAAGTAAATAAATAGATACCCAACATGTAAAGCCTTACATTTGTGTCTGCCTGTAAAACAACAAACTTCGGTACCCTAAATGGCTGGGTAGCAGGAGTTTAAATACTTCGTTGTAACTTTTTTTTTTTTTTTATCACATTGACAAAAAGTCTCCTATGAGATACAGTACTATTAGTGGTCTTTTAGATCCCTGGTGTCCCACCTGTCCACCACTGAACCTAAAAGCTTCTTTCTTGGCCACTGTGGCAGTGATAGCAGAATTGGAATTGATACTTTACATGCCACTTTTACATTTTTAGTAGGTAGGGAGCTTAGCAGACTCTACCTGGCAGCCCTCACCATGCTGGTCTTAAGCCCACTGGTGGGAGGCGGAGGGGGACGAACGTTCCCGGGGTGTGTGGAAGCATTCAGCAGCTGTATAGCCACCTTATTGCTTATATCTGACAGTCATTGTAACCCCCCCCCCCCCCCCCCAAATTCTGCCGACATATGCCATACATCAGTGGCAATAAAAGGGTTTAGGGCCTTTACAGGTGATCAGTTTCAAGTTAACCATGAATTATGGCTCTAGCATTATTGTCTTCACTCGGATGTTCGCAGTGATATCTCACACATGTGGCACAAATTATGCGTGGCCTACATGAGCATCTAGGCTTCATTTGGAAGAAGTGCGGTTAGGGGTGGCAAAAAGACACAGGGTTAGCTGCGTTTTTTCTGCCCACCAACATCCCCTCCCACCTCAAAACTGCAATAGGCAATGGACAAGCCCGTTGAAAAGTTACACATTCAAGTAATCGGGGAAGCGCCGCAAACACCCTGCAATCGTGTGCAATGCATGCAGTTGTGGTGTGATTGGCAAAAATGGGGTTAAAACAGATGGCGTGGAGGCTTTGCATCGCTTCCTCACTGCTTGTCAGTAGCCTCTGAAGTGCGACCCCAATGCAGATCAGGCTTCAGAGGAAAGGAAAATTTAAATGCACATCTAAATCTACCCTTACATTTGTGTATGTATGGGGCAACCTGTGCTTTTAGGTATTATTTTTACTTAGTCTATATATATATATATATATATATATATATATATATATATATATATATATATATATATATATATATATATATATTTTACTTACTTACTTTTTACTTATTTTTTTTCCATTTCACATTATTGCTGTCACAAAGGGGGCAGCACCTTCATGGCTCTGTAAAAGTGATCGGGCAGCTCACTTTTACCTGAAAGCTGATCACCACCCGTAAAAATCAATACCAAGCTCATCGCTGGAGAAGCAGCCATAGGCTTGTCCCATTGAATACCAGGACGATTATAAACATAGAATTAAACAGAATGCATATTATTTTTAATGTGTTTAGATATACAAGTAAAAGAGATTAGATGGATGTATATAACCTTGCTAATCTGTAGTTAATGTTTTAGAAACATTGTTTCTCTTTGTAGTTTGGAATTACATATGTACATAGTGGCAGCCATATTTGCTCATTACATATTCAAACTGTGCTTCTTGCTTAATAGTGCTGCACAGCTGTCCTGCAGTTTATGGGTCAGAACAAAACATGACATCACAGAAATCAAATCTACCAGAAGAAGCGATTTGTCCTGTATGTATTGGCTTGTTAAAAAACAGAACTTCCTTATTAAAAGATCTCACCTCTCCTACCAGCATCTCATAGATGAGCACACCCAGCCCCCACCAGTCCACTGCATAAGTGTAAGTAGTGTCGGTGAGCACTTCTGGTGCCAGGAACTCCGGGGTGCCGCAGAATGTACTGGTTCTGTCCCCATATCCCATACCTAGAAGACAAAGTAAACAAGTGAGCATGCAGCTTCATTTTCATTTTACAGAGCTTAACCTAAACTGCGTGCATATACACACACACACGCAAAGTCGGAAAAACAGCGACTCATTCTGTATTGAATGGAGAAGCATGTAAACCAATTATGTTGTGTATGTGAATGAATAAATAATTATATTAATATATAATTATATATGTAAAGAGTGTGTGTGTGTGTGTGTGTGTATATATATATACATACACACACACACATACACACGCAATATTTATTAAGTATCTAAAAACAGATTTAAATACAATAAATGTGAAACAAAAATATTGAATTAAATTAACCCAAAGTAATTATAGTTTCCCTTAAGAGCCCTTGCACACTGGGGCGGGGTCGGCGGTAAAACGCCTCTATTATTAGCGGCGTTTTACCGTCGGTATGCGGCAGCTAGCGGGGCGGTTTTACCCCCCGCTAGCGGCCGAGAAAGGGTTAAATATCACCGCAAAGCGCCTCTGCAGAGGCGCTTTGCCGGCGGTATAGCCGCGCCGTCCCATTGATTTCAATGGGCAGGAGCGGTAAAGGAGCGGTATACACACCGCTCCTTCACCGCTCCGAAGATGCTGCTGGCAGGACTTTTTTTACCGTCCTGCCAGCGCATCGCTCCAGTGTGCAAGCCCTCGGGGCTTTCACACTGGAATACAAGCATCGGAACTTTCGGGGCGGTTTGCAGGCGCTATTATTAGCGCAATAGCGCCTGCAAACCGCCCCAGTGTGCAAGGGCTTTTATTCCTGTGCTCAAAAGTGGGTTAGGAGTTACAAGAAAAGTGTGGGATTTAAAAAAAATAAAACAAACAAAATCACACTTACCTAGATGGATGTAGCATCAGTCCGATGCTGCATCTTTCCCCTGCTGCCTCTAAAGCCTCGTACACACGCTTAGATTTTCCGATTTTTGTGGCATACCAGTCTCATGTGGAAAGCGAAGAGGTTACTAACATGAAAATTTTTGAACGTCAGAAGTGACGTAATGCGTTGAATAGTTTTGTATGTATTCTTTCGTTTCTGAGCATGCGTAGTCTTGCTCTTACAATTTTTTTCATAAAAACCTTACTGATCAACGAAAATCGGACGTTGAATTCACATCCGACAAAAATTTCATAGTCTGCACATCCAGCTTTTGACTGACGAAAAAGTGAAATCGGCTGTTGAAAGCACCATACTAACGATCCGAAAAACGGCAGACAGCTCGTTGTACGAATTTTCCCATCTGATTTTTGTATTGTGTGTATGGGCCTTTAGACCGAGAACTGAGCGATCAAACACTGCTGATTGCTCAGTTTTCAGACTTTAGTGAGCAGAGAGCAGTGACTGTCAATCACCAGCTCCCTGCTCTGCCTCTACAGCACTCACTGGAGCGCCAGGCAGTTATGGGGGCGGGAGCGCCTGGCTCAGGCTCTTAGCAGTACACCGAGGGGCTGAGCCAGCTGCTGGTCAGGAATCTGGGTGGATCTCTCCAGAGCCTGGACCAGCTGAGTGACATAAGTTGACTGCAGACTTATAGCAGGGCTCGAATGAGGAAAACTGCAGGGTCTGCATCCATTTAGACGTAAATTCCTATTGGATGAAGCATCTCACCAAAAATTACATTTTTCTTGCAGGGGATGCCTGAAATCTGACTTATATCTTAGGGCAGACTTCTTGGAAACTCAGTGAGCCAGTCACACAAGCAGTAAATTATGTTTCTGGGGGGCATTCTGTGCACAGGTAGCTACCTCCAGGTAGCCATATTGCATTGCATTTTACAGAAAATTACAGAGCTGCAGATTGAAAAGGAAATTTTTAACAACATTTAATTACAATATGACTTGTGTCACAATTGTATATGCTATTTTTTTTTTCCCATGAAAGTGGAGTTATCCTTTAAGTTACACTTAGAGTCAAGTGTCAATATGAGGGCCTAAGTCTTGGCTTCCCTAGTTTAGTGCTCTGTTACTTCCCAATTAAAGGTGCATTCACACCTGTGATTGCACCCTGCCTCCGGGCTAAATGCAAAAACCCCACAGCAGGGGTTCCTGTGATTTGCTGCAGCTCTTAACTCCTGCAGCTAACTACGGCCACTCGCATGTAAATCACACAGGCAAGTGATCACTGCATGGGAGATTACATGCGAGTGGCCACAATTATCTGCGGTAGCCGTCAACCGACCATTGCTTCCAGTGGAGCTGCTTTCTGCAGCTAATCACAGGAGCTCCCCTATAAGGAGATCTGTGCATGGTAGAAGCAGCCAGTCAGTGTTCTGCCTTACTGCGGCTGTAACCAGGAAATGGTTGGCAATAATCAGACAGGTGTAAGGACACAAACTGATTAAAGGGGTTGTAAACCCTCACTGTTTTTCACCTTAAAGCATTCTATGCATTTAGGTAAAAAACCTTCTGTGCTGCAGCAGGGACCCCAAGCCCCCCTTATACTTACCTGAGCCCCTTAATTCCCACGACAGGAACGAGCACACCAGCTCCGGCTGGTGTCTTCTGTCCTGATGGGATAGATTGATAGCAGCGCAGCCATTGGCTCCTGCTGCTGTCAATCAAATCCAATTGTGCAGGAGATGGAGGGGCGGGGCCGAGTCCTGCTGTCTGGGTCTACTGACGCAGCAGCAGGACACGGGAGCGCGCCCGCACGGGTGTCCCATCGGAGAGCACTTCTCCGGCGGGACACTCGAGAAGAGGAGGAGCTAGGAGCGCCGCGGAGGGACCCCAGAAGAGGAGGATCAAGGCCACTCTGTCATAACCAACTGCACAGAGGAGGTAAGTATGACATGTTTGTTTTGTTTTTTTGTTTTTTTAAACTGAACCTTTACAACCCCTTTAAAGCAGCATACAAGAAGCCTCACATCCTCACCTTCTTTACAGAGTCCAAAATCTGCAATCTTCACAAACCCTCTGGCATCCATCAGCAGGTTATCCAGCTTCAAGTCTCTACAAGGATAAAGAAATTGGCGAGATGGCCAACATTATAGCAGGTATAAAAACAATCATTCTGCATTCTGTATACCCAGCTGTATTTATATGCAACTGGAAGAGATATAAAGTGTAACTCCAACCAAACATTCCCTATAGATTGAGAAAAACTGTCAAAAAGCAGTTTATGGTTTGCACAATGACATGGTTCACCAAACTTTCCAAGGAAACCAGACTACCAGCAAATATAAGATTTTGAATACAAGTGCACATTCCGGCAATTTCCTGGGGCACACTATATATATATATATATATATATATATATATATATATATATATATATATATATATATATATATATATATATATATATATATATATATATATATATATATGTATTTTTCTTGCCCATCTCTAGTGCCAGAGAAATTGACAGGCCCCCCAACAAAGCACATAGATTGCCCGTCTGTCCTCATCCCTGGGAGTAAGGGGTAAAGGTGACAGCTTCAGCAACAATGGCTTCTAAATAAGCCACTGAGCCCCATGTGACCGGCCAATTTATACTACTTTTAACCAGTATAGCTCTCTCACCTGTACCGTAGGGACCAGTGCAATTTTTACATTTTTTGCAAAGGGCCTGTTTATTCAGCAATAACTTCGTCATAACTTTTTTTTTTTAAGAAAAAAAAAAAAAAGTTTATTTTGGTGATCGTCTTGCGACATTTTTTATGCAATCCAGAAACAAAATTGGCTCCCGCTGCTGTCAATCAAATCCAATGACGCGGGTGTCTGTTTATGGACTCAAATGCTGGACTCAGGAGCGAGCCCGCAAGGTAACCTACCCCCACCCCCCAGGGGAGCACTTCTCCTAGGGGGTTATCTGATGTGAGGAGTCGCGAGAGCCCCAGAAGACGAGGTTCGGGGACACTCTGTGCAAAACGAGCTGCACAGTGGGAGGTAAGTATGATATTTTTGTTATTTTTTTTTAAAAAAGGAGCCTTTACAATCACTTTAAGCAGCACATACACAAGTCTTTTTTTTTTTTTTTCAACCAGCGGGTTGGAAAAAAAAAAAAAAAAATAAAATAAAATTATCCAATCCCCCCATCCACACACTTGATGTGGATGGGGGAATCACTCCGGCTGATGTATTTAATTTGGACAACAGGAAGACTTCCCTGCCATCAGAATACACTGATCAGCACTTCCAGCTACAGCGGGCAGCGTTGATCAAGTGGAAATTTTCCAGCAGGCTGGTTGTACAGAAGTCAAATCGGTAGATTGACTTCTGTAAAACCAGCCTGCACACAAGTGGATCGAAATTTTGCTGGTCTCTGCTGAACTTGCCGGATTCCAATCCATGTATGCCAGCTTTAGTTTTGTAGCAATCAAAAGAACAGAAGGGTCCTGTGTACTGTACTTTACTCCAAAAATGGATTTTACTGCTAAGTTAAAAATCCTATTTTCTTGATCCTCAGTACAGGACAGAGGCTTCTTTAACCACTTAAGGACCAGCCTCGTTTTGGATTTTAGGTGTTCACATGTTTAAAACAGGTTTTTCTGCTAGAAAATTACTTAGAACCCCCAAACATTATATATGGTTTTTCTTCTAACACCCTAGAGAATAAAATGGCGGTCATTGCAATACTTTTTTTGCACCGTATTTGCGCAGCGGTCTTAAAAGCGCACTTTTTTTTGGAAAAAATTCACTTTTTTGAATAAAAAAATAAGACAACAGTAAAAGTTAGCCCAATTTTTTTTTATATTGTGAAATATAATGTTACGCCAAGTAAATTGATACCCAACATGTCACGCTAGAAAATTGCGCCCGCTCGTGGAATGGCGTCAAACTTTTACCCTCAAAAATCTCCATAGGCGACGTTTAAAAAATTCTACAGGTTGCATATTTTGCGGTACAGAGGAGATCTAGGGCTAGAATTATTGCTCTCACTCTACCGGTCGCGGCGATACCTCATGTGTGGTTTGACCACCGTTTTCATATGCGGGCGCCACTCGCATATGCGTTCACTTCTGCGCACGAGCTCGTCGGGACAGGGGGGTTTTAAAAAATTTTTTTTTTTATTTGTATTATTTATTTTACAATATTTGATTTATTTTTACACTGTTTAAAAAAAAAAAATGGTGTCACTTTTATTCCTATTACAAGGAATGTAAACATCCCTTGTAATAGAAAAAAGCATGGCAGGACCTCTTAAATATGAGATCTGGGGTCAAAAAGACCTCAGATCTCATATTTACACTAAAATGCAATAAAAAAAAAAAAAGTCATTTAGAAAAATGACATTTGAAAAAATGTGCCTTTAAGAGGCATGGACGGAAGTGACGTATTGATGTCGCTTCCGCCCAGCAGTGTATTGGAGACGAGTGAGCGCCATCTTAGCCTCACTCGTCTCCAGGCACACCACACAGAAGGACGCGATCGCCTCTGCCGCTACCGACGGCTCCGGTAAGCGGCGGAGGGCACCGGATCGAGGCGGGAGGGGCCCTCTCCCGCCACCGATAAAAGTGATCTCGTGGCGAATCCGCCGCAAGGACCGCTTTTATCTGAAAGCTGACCGCCGCATGAAAACGGGGATACCGGGGTTATGGCAGCTAGCTGCTGCCATAACAATGATATCCCCGTTCAAAGTTTGGACGTACATCGTCGTGCGGCGGTCTTGAAGTGGTTAAATCATTATGACTGGGGTGTACAAAAGTAGTCCAACTGAGGGGTGGGCAACACAGCACACAGGTCGGGGGGGGGGGGCTCTACAAACTCGGAGCACCTTATAGTACCTTACACCCAAAACTAGCATCACAGGAGTCTAGATCATCCACCTGGTAGAACTTATGTGAACAAAAGCCCAGGCAGCCTCCTTGGAAACCTGAGAAACAGATGTCTTATACTGAAAAGCCCACTGAAGCACTAACAGAGGGAGGAACTCCATCTTTTAGAATATAGGCGCTAATGATAACTTTTCTGATCCACCTCCTGGAGCAAAAAGGTAGGGAGATCCTTGTGGGAACCTTCGGGAAGCACAATGAAGGAATCAGATTTCCTAAAAGTGGCAGTAACAGAGAAACTTGCAGCATGCACTATGTCCAGACAATGGAGAAAATTTTACTTAGGATGTTTCAGAACAGGAGATAAGGAAGGAGGATAATATCTTGATTGAGGTAGAGACCAGAGACCACCTTCAGGTGGAAGGGGCTTTGGGCCTCAAGACAACTCTGTCCTTGTGCAACAATAAGAAAGAATTCTTATAGGATAAGGCCACTAACTCAGAGACCCTCCTCACAGGAGGCCATAGCCATAAGAAAGCCCACCTTATGGGAAAGGTCAAAGAAATAGCCCTAACAGGTTCAAAAGGTGGCTTCTGAAGAGCTGAGAGAAGCAGATCGAGATCCCAAGGAGTCACAGGGGAACAAACGGGGAGAGATATTAGTTACTCCCTGAACATTTTAAAACCTGAAGGTTTTAAAACGGTAGTAAACTGCAACATTTAAAAAAAAAAATCCTGCAAGGCAATGGCATAATGTGCTAGGATGCAAATGGCTCCCGCTGCTGCCAAAAGCAAGTCAGGAGTCCGAGTCCCCAGAGAGCCAAGGCTCTCGTGGACATTGCTGGATCAAGAGGGGACTCTGGTAAGTATAAGGTTGGGCTGGGGGGGCTGCTGCACATAGAATGCATGAAGGCAAAAAAAAAAAAACTTGTGCCTTTACAAAGAATGTGCCGTCCTTAGAATGCAGTAGTCAGGAGTAAGAAAACAGTGTTATTACCTCTTAACTACTTTTTCCAGGAATCTTTCAGGACGGCTTACAGAGAGATAGGCTCCTCCCACCTAGCACAGGAAACACATGATCCACATCATAAAAGCAGCACACATGTATTAGCCCCTCAGTATTAACAAATAACCAAAGGCTTCAGAATAAGCAATCATTAAACCTTCATTAGCGTAGCTTTATCTTTACTCTATGTTTTACATTGCTCATCACCAGCAAAAAAGGGAGGGAACTGACGCCGTCCTGGAAGATTCCTGGAAAAAGTAGTTAACAGGTAATAACACAGTTTTTCCAAGTCATCTTCCAGGACAGCTTACAGAGAAGACAAAACAGGACTACCTGATCAGGGTGGGACCACATCATGCAGCACTTTCCTGCCGAAAGACTGGTCTTGGCTGGCAAGCAGATCCAGTCTATAATGCTTTACGAACGTCTGGAACCTGGACCAGGTTGCGGCCTTGCAAATCTGGAGGGGAGACACTTCTGCCCTTTCAGCCCAAGAAGTAGAAACCGCTCTTGTGGAATGATCATTTATTCCTAACGGAGGTGTCCGGAGTACTGCTTTGTATGCCTCTGCGATGGCCGACTTTATCCACCTTGCAATGGTATTTTTAGATGCCCTTTTACCCCTGTTTGAACCTGCAAACAGCACAAACAGGCTGGTGGAATGT
This sequence comes from Aquarana catesbeiana, assembly GCF_042186555.1. Taxonomy (NCBI): domain Eukaryota; kingdom Metazoa; phylum Chordata; class Amphibia; order Anura; family Ranidae; genus Aquarana; species Aquarana catesbeiana. The sequence continues at coordinate 244,761,821 of NC_133332.1, read as the reverse complement.
CGCCATTCCTTGGTGCGCTCTATGTAAGCGATCAAGCATCTCCTGACATCTATCTTATTAAATCGTGCCTCCTTGTCATTTTTAGGATTTCTGCAAAATGATGGTATCACAATCTCTTCCGACCTATGGAAGTTAGATGGTACTTTGGGGAGAAATGCCAGGTCCAGCGAGAGGATAATCTTGTCTTGCAAGATGATGCAGAAGGGCTCAATTACTGAAAGCTCCTGTATCTCACCAACCCTCCTAGCGGAGACTAGGGCCACCAAAACCACTGTTTTCAAGGTTAAGAGCTTTATGGCCAGTTCATCTATTGGCTCAAACTGTGTTTTACAGAGCTTTGCAACACAGTGGTTAAGTCCCAGGGAGGGAACCTCCTTGATTGGGGACCCGCTTACGGCTGATGGATGCAAGAAGTCTCTTGACCAGTGGCTCCTCTGACAGTCTTTGATTTAAAAAGCTAGACAGAGCCGATACCTGCACCTTAAGGGTACTGACTGCCAGATTTAGATCTGCTCCGGCTTGGGGGAAATCTAGGACCGCCAGGATCATGGCTCCTTACACTCTGTTATTGAGCAGACACCAGGCCCCAAATTTTTTCCAAATTTTATTGTAAATTGCGTTAATGGACGGCTTCCGGCTGCTAGGAATGGTATCGATTACTTTCGCCGATAACCCTCTCTGCTCTAACAGCTCCCTCTCAGAAGCCAGGCCGTCAGAGAAAGAGCTCACTTCTGGATGATTCACCCTCCCTATATGAGGTCTGTCCTGTAAGGCAGTCTCCAAGGCTCCGTGAATGAGCTTTAGTAGTCCTGAGAACCAAGACCTCCTTGGCCAGAATGGTGCGATCAGGATAAGCTTCGTGCTCGACACTCTTATCTTCCGGATAATCTTTGGAATGAGGGCAAAAGGTGGAAACGCATACACCAGATTTGCCTCCCAGGACTGGGATAGGGCATCTAGGCCCAGACTGAAATGATCTCTCTGTAGGGAGAAAAATTGTTCCACCTGCCTGTTCTGCCTTGTAGCAAAAAGGTCTATCTGCGGGATTCCCCACTTCTGCACTACCTGTTCGAACACTGTTCGATTCAAACACCATTCTGTCGGAGACAGAATCTCCCAGCTTAGGACATCTGCCAGAGTATTTAATTCCCTTTTTATGTGAATTGAAGACAGGGATAAAAGATTTGCCTTTGCCCATTGAATGATCTTTTCTGCTATCCTCATAAGACCTGGGACTCTTGTACCTCCCTGCTTGTTGATGTAACCCTCTGTGGTAATATTGCCCGAAAGGACCTGCACGTGTCTTCCCCCCCAGAGTCAGACCAAAGGCTACTAGAGCCTTTAGAACTGCTCTCAGCTCCCTTGCATTGGAGAAGAGGCTGGCCTCCTGCCGGTTCCAGACCCCTTGGGTCATCTGTGCGCCTGAATGGGCTCCCTACCCCTGATGTCCGAGGTGACTGCCAGAGGGCTGTGTTGGGACCAAAGTCGACCTGCAGAGAGATTTGCAGGGATCAACCACTACTCTATTGAGAGTTTTACTTCCTGCGGGATCTCTGTCTGCCTCTGAAGAGATTCCTTCCTTCCATCCCAGACAGAAAGCATGAACGCCTGAAGTGCTTCAGTATGGACTTGTGCCCACTGGACTCCTGGGATGGCTGCTGTCATCAAACCAAGAACCCTCATTATACAATGAATTGAGGTCTCTGTGCTTCAGGTTCAAAATGAGTCAAAATTTTCCTGATGGCTTTTTTATCAAAAATAGTGAGAATAAAACCCCCCTTTTCTTAGGGTTGGGGGGATGAAGCTTATCACCGTCTCCTCCAGCATACTATGTAGGAAGGAAGACATAGCTGTTGTCTTCTCCGCGTCTTTCGGGAGAATTGTTGTGTGAAATATTTGAGGGGGGCAGCCCAAGAGCTCTATCCTGTACCCCAATTTTATCAGATCCAGGGATAAAGCTGCTGCTGGAAATGGTCTGCCACTGTGGGAGGAATGACCCCAGCTTTCCTCCCACATGGCTGACTGAGTCACTGGAAGGGCCTTTAGGCTGGGGGGGGGGGTTTAAAAAGGAAGCCACCTCTGCCCCTTCCCCCTTCTGTATTGCCACCCTCTTTTCTGGTCTTGCGTGGATGCAAAACCCTTGTTATGCTGTCCTTTCACCTGATCTCTGGAAGGGACGAAAATTTATTTTGTGCTGTTGTCTTTTGGAGAAAGGAAACCCTTTCTTTTTATCGGCCGACCTCTATAGGACAGATTCTAGCTCTTTACCAAAGAGCAAATCTCCATTAAAGGGGAGGGAACAGAGTTTGGCCCTTGATACTGTCTCTCCTCCCCAGGACTTCAGCCAGCTAGCCCTCCTGGCTTCATTAATTAATGCTGTAGACCTGGCCGATAACATTACAGACTCCGTGGACGCATCTGCTATATCGGCTTACTGCCTTATTTAGCGTTGGTAAAGCATCCTAAATCTCTTCCCTGGGAGTATCTGACTCCAGAAGATTGCGGAGCTGTTTAAGCCACAAATCAAGCATACGAGCCACGCATGTAGTGGCCAGTGCTGGCTTAAAGTTAGCGGAGCAGGCTTCCTACGCTTTCTTTAAATATCCCTTCGCCTTTCTGTCCATTGGCTCCTTTAGGGTGCCTGAGTCCTCAAAGGAAAGCTCTGAACCTTTTGAAACTTTAAATAGGGAAGCGTCCAGTCTGGGGCACTTTTCCCACAACTTTGTATCCTCCTCTTTGAAGGGAAATCTTCTCTTCAAAATTTTTAGGGAAGAAGAATCCCCCCTTCTGGTCTCTTCCATTCCTGTACATTGTGTCTCATTAAGATGCTCATCTATTATATTATTTTATTTAAGGTACCCATATAGTGCTGTCAATTTACGCAACACTCCACACATACATCACACACTCACATCGGTCCCTACCCTCAAGGAGCCCACAATCCAAGGTCCCCAACTCACATTCATATACTAGGGCCAATTTTTTGGACAGAAGCCAGTTAACCTACCAGCATGTCTTTGGAGTGTGAGAGGAAACCGGAGTAACTGGAGGAAACCCATGCAGGCACAGCGAGAACATGCAAACTCCAGGCAGGTAGTGTTGTGGTTGGGATTCCCCCTACCCACTACACCACTGTGCCATCCCTTTCTTCATTGAGTCCATAAAACCCTTGAGAATAGGGCCTGTTTCTCCTTTGATGAGCTTGTCTATACAGTCCTGACATGCACTTTTCTTCCACCCATAAGGCATTTTTCTGGGTGTGTCTGTTTTGCTATCTCTGGGCTTATGGGCTTTGTCCTGTAACGAATCAAATGACAAACGCCAGCACATTACTTCCACTGAAGACAATACCCATTAACAAAAACACCCTGTGGATAACAAAAATTCTAATCTAAGAACTTTTTTTTTTTTTAAAGTATCCACCACGGAGCCTATGCTAGTATGTGCGACACCTGTCCACCCAAAGCATATCAATAAACAGGGTCTGGAAAAAACACAATGCCCCCTGTGCCCCCACCACAGGAGGATAAGAAAAAAGGGAAGGAGAAGTCTGCCTCCTATTTTCTTACCTTAGGGCCTGAATCAACGGATGGCGCCTCCAGACCTGCTTCCATGGATCCTGGTATTTCCATGCTCCTGGAAGCCTTCGGTGCCATCTTGTTATTCAGGCTCCTATTTCAGGAGGTGTGGAGGATCCGGAGCGGCACTGTGGATCCGACACCACCCTCCGGCACAGCCTTATTATCCTTCCGATATCCTAGCTAGGGCTTCACTTCCCGGTGTCCGGGTGAACCATAATGACCGCCGCTGGACTTCCTGCCATGTCACTTCCTGTCGCCAGCGCTGGAAGTTACCTTATCATTCTGCGCCACCAGCACGATCCACATGCTGGGGATAGAGAAGCCCTGCAACATGGAGATCTCTGTAAATGTCAGAAAAAAGGCACCCGGACCATGCGGCGGCCTGCGCCTCCAATAGGAGAACACCCTGCTGTGCCATTTTGGATGGACCCACTGGATCACCTCCTCCACGCCTCACAGGTACCTCACTGAGGCTACAACCGTCAATTGGGAGAGGGAGTCCCTTGCTTTCACCCCAGACCGCTCTATCAGGTCTCTGGGTGGCCCAAACTGACTTATACCCCAGGAGTACTACCCAATGTTTGCCCTGGGTATGGACATCGGGAGGCCCCTGCCACTTAGCACGAAGGCCGGAAAAATAAACATCTGTTTGGAGTTCCTGACTGGCCAGAGGAAACACAAATACTGAGGGGCTAATGCATGTGTGCTGCTTTTATGATGTGGATCATGTGTTTCCTGTGCTAGGTGGGAGGAGCCTCTCTCTCTGTAAGCCATCCTGGAAGATGACTTGGAAAATATAGGCTGTAAAACACAGTGAGGGGAATTTATCCAAACTGCTGCAGTCAGAATCTGGAACAGCTGCACATGTCAACCAATCAGCTTCTATCTTCAGCTTTGAAAATGAAAGCTATGAGCTGATTGGTTGCCACGCACAGCTGCTGCAGATTATGTCTGTTCTAGTTTTGATAAATTCCCCTAAGGGCTCATTCAGACAGGCGCTGAGACAAGTCCTGTATGCCGATCCACGTTTTGCTGCATCCAGGGGCGGATCCAGGGAGGGGGCAAAGGGGCAAATGCCCCCTCCGAAATTGTGGGCGAGTGAGTGGGCGGGAAGGCGTCGCTGCAGGTGAGAGCCGGCGGGCGGCTCCAGTGGGGAGAGCCGGCGGGAGGCTCGGTGACGGTGTGTGAGCGGACTGCTGGCCAATCAGAGAGCCGGCGAGCGGGGAAGCAGAGAGATATCATCTCTCACCGCCCAGCGCCCGCCCTGCATCCCTGCAGTTCCGCCCTCACTGTGCAGCGTGCAGGCAGCTGCGGCAGCAGAGAGATTACATCATCTCTCTGCTGCTTGACTGGTAATGTGCTGCTTGACTCTGGGACACAGCAAGAGACAATTATAGCAGGCAAGTAACAATCCGCAACGTGTGGCATGGGACGTGGCAAGTGACAATCTGCAACGTGTGGCATGGGAGGTGGCAAGTGACAATCTGCAACATGTGGCATGGGAGGTGGCAAGTGACAATCTGCAACGTGTGGCATGGGAGGTGGCAAGTGACAATCTGCAACGTGTGGCATGGGAGGTGGCAAGTGACAATCTGCAACGTGTGGCATGGGAGGTGGCAAGTGACAATCTGCAACGTGTGGCATGGGAGGTGGCAAGTGACAATCTGCAACGTGTGGCATGGGAGGTGGCAAGTGACAATCCGCATCTGGTGACAGGCGACGTGGCAAGTGACAATCCGCAACGTCTGGCATGAGATGTGGTAAGTGACAATCTGTAACGTGTGGCATGGGATGTGGCAAGTGACAATCTGAATCTAGTAACAGGCGACGTGGCAAGTGACAATCTGCAACGTGTGGCAGGTGACAGTGGCAAGTGACACGCTTGGGGCTCCCACTGATTCTGCATTATGGTGAGTTGAACTATTTCATTTTTTATAACAATGTAATAATAGTAATAATGCGCTTCAATCATCCTGACACCATAATAACCATGGTGCCGTGATGATTGAAGCGCTAACACCAGCCATTTCCCCGGCTGGTTAAATTTACCCCAAATAAACGTATTTTCTGGCAGTGCCCCTCCCAAAATTAGGCTCTGGATCCTCCCCTGGCTGCATCTGCATCTACCACAGAGCTTCAACTATAGTACGCTACTTTGAGTGACATTGATGAAACCAGTCAGGGACCAGCACTGCTGGAGCTGAGGGACTCTCCTAGCTGCCGGGGGAAGAACTCCTCCAGTGAGAGTGGGGGGGCAGCAAAGGGAAAGGAAAGACAGATTCTGGTGGTAGGGGACTCAATTCTTAGAAGGACAGAGAGGGCAATCTGTAACCAAGACCTGAAGTGCTGAACAGTATGTTGTCTACCGGGCGCTCGGGTTCGGCACATCACGGATCTTGTGGACAGATTACTGGGAGGGGCTGGGGAAGACCCGGCTGTCGTGGTGCACGTTGGCACCAATGACAAAGTCAGAGGCAGATGGAGTGTCCTAAAGAACGATTTTAGGGACTTAGGTGCTAAATTGAGGAAAAGGACCTCCAAGGTAGTATTCTCAGGAATAATACCGGAACATCGAGCCACACCAGAAAGGCAGCGGGAGATTAGGGACGTAAACAAGTGGCTGAAGAGCTGGTGTAGTAAGGAGGGGTTTGGGTTCCTGGAGGACTGGGCCGACTTCAGTCGGTAACCGGTACTATAGAAGGGACGGACTGCACCTAAATAAGGAGGGTGCAGATCTGCTGGGAATGAAAATGGCCAAAAAGTTAGAGGGGTTTTTAAACTAGGCGATGGGGGGAGGGTCCAGAGGCAGAGATAGCCAGCACGGAAGATATTCCAGAGGGTAGTATTGGGGGCATTAGTGGCAGGTTAAGCAAAGCACAAAAACACAAGGTGAGTATAGTAGCAAGTCCTAGTTGCAATCTCGAAACACCCAATATGAGGACAATATGCGACCGGTCTAAACTATGTGGCATGTTCACCAATGCCAGGAGCATGGCGGACAAGATGGGTGAACTGTTGTATGAGGAGGATTTGGATTTTGTGGGAATTTCAGAGACCTGGTTCAACAGCTCTCATGATTGGCTGGCAAACATTCAAGGGTATACCCTATACCGCAAGGATAGAGCGGGTAAAAAAGGGGGAGGGGTATGCCTATATATCAAGAATAATGTACAAGTGAATGTAAGAGATGACATCACTGAGGGAGCTAGAGAGGAGGTGGAATCCTTATGAGTAGAGCTCCAAAGGGATGAAGCTAAGGGGAAAATAATACTGGGAGTATGCTATAGCCCCCCTAACCTGAGGAAGGACGTGGAGACGGATCTCCTATCACAAATTGGATTAGCAGCAAGGATGGGAAGTGTTATCATAATGGGGGATTTTAATTATCCAGACATAGACTGGGCGGAGGGAACCACGCATTAATTTAAGGCTCGCCAGTTCCTTAATGTCTTGCAGGACAATTTTATGGGTCAGATGGTAGACGCACCAACTAGAAATAAAACATTACTGGATCTACTGTTTACCAACAATACAGACCTGATCACGGATGTGGAAATACGGGGCAATTTAGGTAACAGCGATCACAGGTCAATTAGTTTCAGTATAAATCACACAAATAGGAAACATAAAGGGAATACAAAGACACTGAATTTCAAAAGAGCCAACTTCCCTAAACGACAAACCTTGCTAAAAGGCATAAATTGGGATAAAATATTAGGAACAAAGAATACGGAGGAGAGATGGGTTTGCTTTAAGAGCATATTAAATAAGGGCATTAGCCAATGTATCCCATTGGGTAATAAATTTAAAAGAGCGAACAAAAGTCCTGGATGGCTTAACTCCAATGTAAAAATGCATATAAAAGCAAAGGAGAAGGCCTTCAAAAAATACAAGGTTGAGGGATTATCCTCAGCATTCAGACTTTATAAAAAATGCAATAGGAAATGTAAGGGTGCAATTAGGACGGCTAAGATAGAACATGAAAGACACATAGCGGAGGAGAGCAAAAAAAAATCCCAAGAAATTCTTTAAGTATGTAAACAGTAAAAAAGGGAGGACAGACCATATTGGCCCCATAAAGAATGAGGAAGGACATCTGGTTACAAAGAATGGGGAGATGGCGAAGGTATTGAATTTATGCTTCTCCTCAGTCTTCATGAGTGAATCGGGGGGCTTCAGTAACCAAAACTGCAGTGTTTATCCTCATGACACAACACAGGAAGCACCTCCATGGTTAACAGAGGACGGACTTAAAATTAGATTTGAGAAACTTAACATTAATAAATCACCGGGACCAGATGGCTTGCATCCGAGGGTACTTAGGGAACTCAGTCAAGTGATTGCCAGACCGTTGTTCCTAATTTTTACAGATAGTCTACTGACTGGAATGGTACCAGCCGATTGGAGAAAAGCCAATGTAGCACCAATATTTAAAAAGTGCCCAAAATACATCCCTGGGAATTACAGACCAGTTAGCCTAACATCAATAGTATGTAAACTCTTGGAGGGGATGATAAGGGACTATATACAAGATTTTAATAATAAGAACGGTATCATTAGCAGTAATCAGCATGGATTCATGAAGAATCGATCTTGCCAAACCAATCTATTAACCTTCTATAAGGAGGTGAGTTGCCATCTAGATAAAGGAAGGCCCGTAGACGTGGTGTATCAGGATTTTGCAAAAGCATTTGACACAGTTCCCCATAAACATTTACTGTACAAGATAAGGTCCGTTGGCATGGACCATAGGGTGAGTACATGGATTGAAAACTGGCTACAAGGTCGAGTTCAGAGGGAGGTGATAAATGGGGAGTACTCGGAATGGTCAGGGGTGGGTGGTGGGGTTCCCCAGGGTTCTGTGCTGGGACCAATCCTATTTAATTTGTTCATAAACGATCTGGAGGATGGGATAAACAGTTCAATCTCTGTATTTGCAGACGATACTAAGCTAAGCAGGGCAATAACTTCTCCGCAGGACGTGGAAACCTTGCAAAAAGACCTGAACAAATTAATGGGGTGGGCGACTACATGGCAAATGAGGTTCAATGTAGAAAAATGTAAAATAATGCATTTGGGTGGCAAAAATATGAATGCAATCTATACACTAGGGGGAGAACCTCTGGGGGAATCTAGGATGGAAAAGGACCTGGGGGTCCTAGTAGATGATAGGCTCAGCAATGGCAGGCAATGCCAAGCTGCTGCTAACAAAGCAAACAGAATATTGGCATGCATTTAAAGGGGATCAACTCCTGAGATAAAACGATAATTCTCCCGCTCTACAAGACTCTGGTCTGGCCGCACCAAGAGTATGCGGTCCAGTTCTCTGCACCAGTCCTCAGGAAGGATGTACTGGAAATGGAGCGAGTACAAAGAAGGGCAACAAAGCTAATAAAGGGTCTGGCGGATCTTAGTTATGAGGAAAGGTTGCGAGCACTGAACTTATTCTCTCTGGAGAAGAGACGCTTGAGAGGGGATATGATTTCAATTTACAAATACCGGACTGGTGACCCCACAATAGGGATAAAACTTTTTCGCAGAAGAGAGTTTTACAAGACTCGTGGCCAATCATTAAAATTAGAAGAAAAGAGGTTTAACCTTAAACTACGTAGAGGGTTCTTTACTGTAAGAGCGGCAAGGATGTGGAATTCCCTTCCACAGGCGGTGGTCTCAGCGGGGAGCATTGATAGCTTCAAGAAACTATTAGATAAACACCTGAATGACCACAACATACAGGGATATACAATGTAATACTGACACATAATCACACACATAGGGTGGACTTGATGGACTTGTGTCTTTTTTCAACCTCACCTACTATGTAACTATGTAAGTGGGTGCACAGACACGAATGCAGGCACTGTGCATTCAGATACATGCATCCCTTCCAGTCTGCATGTCAAATTTTGACATTCGATTATGTCCATGCAGCTGCTGCATCCCAATTGACTTTGGCTGGACTGCCTGCACAGGGATGCACAAAACACCAAGTATCCCTACGCGGTACACAACCATCACACTGGGCATGGACACATATGCTCCATGTGAATAAGACAATTCTCTACACTGAAAAAAAAAAGAGAAAGAATGAGGCCTAATTATAACGTGGACCAGATAGCAGGTAATTAAAAAAAGGTATTGGAATTTTTTTTTTTAATTATTATTATCATACTTACCTAGGTGGATGCTGCATTTGTCCCCTGTCCGCTCTAAGGCTGAGAACCGAGTAATCAACCACCGCCGATCACTCGGTACTCAGTGCTCCCTGAGCAGAGAGCTGGTGACTGTCAATCTCGGGCTCTATGCTCTGCCCACCCTGCGCTCACTGAAACACTGGGCTGTGGAGGGGGCGGAAGTGACCGGCTCGGGCTCTCAGTGGCTCGCTGAGCTGGGTGCCAGTCCAGGCATGAGGGCGGATCCCAACCATATGGTTGCGATCTTTCCCCAGCCTGGACCGGCTCTGTGACGTCAGCCAACATCCTGCTGTGAGCTGAAAATGGGTCACAGGAGTGCAAAACCATCCACAAGAGAAGTACAAGCCATAAATTTATCACACAACCTGTCTCTCTGCTCCTGTTTGGCGTTACTTGCGACAATTGATAAATGTCCCCACTTATGCTGTGAACTCACACTCCAGGGCACAGGCAGACTCTTCCTCAGCCAAGGCTTTAGATTCAGGCTCTTTCTACCTGAAGCAGGTAATTCTACAGGCACTCTCTCTCCCCTAGTCCAGAGGGCCTCCCTGATCCCCCTCCTCTACAGCCACCCCCCTAAGTTCAGAGCCTCCTCTGCACCCTGCCCTCCGAATCCAGGTCTTTTCAAGTTCAGCTGCCTTTTCTACACCCCCCCAGTCCAGGGCCTCCAGTGTACTCCCCACCCCAGTCCAGGGCATCCGGTGTACTACCCCCCGCCCCAGTTCAGGGCCTTCGGTGTACTCCCCCCCCCCCCCCGCCCAGGACCTCCGGTGTACCCCCCCCACTCCAGGGCCTCCTCTGCACCCCACGCCCCCCCAGTCCAGGGCCTACTCCGCACCCCCCCCCCCTCAGTCCAGGGCCACCCCCCCCCCCCCCCCAATCCTTTGCCACACCGACCCCAACTTTCTAGTCCAGGGCCTTCTGTACATAAACCCCTCTCCTTGTCCTAATAAATGCCTTCCAGTTCCAGGAAGGCGCTCCCATGCTGAAGCATCGGTCTGGAATGCCTTTCTATAGCATGGGCAGGCTGGAGGAGCAGAGTTGTTCAAAGCTAGCGCCAAAAAGGGAAAGGGAGTAAAGGAAAGGACACGGACCTTGTGGCCAGACAGAGTGTCAACTGGCCAGGTCAATGGTAGGTGTACCGACACATCCAAAGTGAGGATGGAGTTCACCAATAATGACCAATAAAGGATTCAGAACGGGCAGATGAGGAAAGATATCCTCAAAAAAAAAAAAAAGGGGGGTTCGTACCCTCAAGAAGAGAGGTGGAAGCTTTATTGAAAAATTGCACACAAACAATTAGTAAACATTCACAAAAAATGCCAAAAAAAAGTTTAAAAATGACAATATTGTCCTTCTAAAAACACACTCCAGGGATGCCAGCCATGCCACTTCAAAAAATACAAGACACTAAACAGGTTAGTGAAGATGGGAAAGGGGTCTGGAGGGGTCCTGGGAAACCTGTGGGGCACTTGCAATTAAATGCTATGTGCCTACCTTTAGGGCATCCATGCCCACTTTATATCCGGTGTCTCCAGTATTGGTAAAATCTATACCAAACCAGCAATCATGTACATCTTATCCTGACAGTATATCAACTTAACGGATGACACCTACAAACGGGTCTGAAGGGCTCATGGGAAACCCATGGGGCACTTGCAACTGAATGCTAGGTGCCTACCTTGAAGACATCCAGGCCCAATATATGTCCTGCGTCATCACAATGTTTCGGCCCCGCTGGGGAGCAATTAATTCTCAAAGTTTACAACAGAGGCACATAATGTGAGGTTGTAGTCACTTCCTCAATAGTTTACAGCACCTAAAGAAAACGACGGGTGCACACCAAATAATACTCCCACAATCAACATTTGTGTTCACAGTACAGCCCACACATGCTTTCTCCTCTGACAAGAGCTAACTTCAAAGAGCCTTTATGTGCAGGTGTGTCCCCCGTTGTTTCTTTGTATTTCAATCTTTTGTCTGAAATAGGCCATGTGGGAGCCACCACCAGAAGGGGGAGAGAATGTAAGTGCTTTTCAAAGCTTAGAACACTTGAAAATGTTCTAGAAGGTTGCCAAGTCACTGCTGAGATAGGGAAATGGGGGAGAGGAGCTGTCACTCCAGTGCTTCTGTGAACTTTAATGATGGCCATACGCTAGACGAAGAATTGTTCGAAAATCTGTCATTTGGACAGTTTGTTCGTTTTTTATCTAATTAACCCCTTCGCGCCTAATGGTAAACCAAATCTTAATGCCCAAGCCCAATTTTGCAACTTTGACATGTGTTCCTAAAACCGTACATATCATCACAACTACTTTTGTGCATCCAGGTGGATTATACCTTGTTTTTTTCAGGACAAATTGGTGGTAAATGGTAATGGATATCTCCCGATTTTTTTTTATTATCTAAAGAAAGAAACTGTCCCAAAATAGTAAAAAACAAAACATTTTTTTTTAAATATAACTGTATATTTCTTGCTACTACCATAACCTACCACCAATAACAATAATAAATGGTCCTACTCCTTATGATTGCAGCAATAAACACATATGTGTATGTTAGTTGTTTGTACCCATAGTACAGCCCAGAAACAATAGTGCACATTTTGCTTTCTTTTTCTTATCCTACCTAAAACACACCGACACCGATATTAACCGATTGCCGACCAGCTGCTGTCATCATACTGTGGCTGGTTGGCACGAACCGTTGTAGCTGTACGTCGGTCCCTTTAAGCGGGATAGCAGGCGTGCGCTGCTGCGCGTGGCCGGCGGTCGCGATGAACGCCAACCACGAGACCCAGAACAGAGATGCGTGTATGTAAACACACAAATCCCTTTTCTGAGAGGAGAAACAGATCGTGAGTTCCTACTAGCTAGGAACAACGATCTGTCATTTCCTCCAGTCATTCCCCTCCCCCTACAGTTAGAACACAGTTAACCCCTTGATCGCCCCCTACCATCAACCCTTACCCTGCCAGTGACATTTACACAGTAATCAGTGCATTTTATAGCACTGATCGCTGTATAATTGTTAGTGGTCCCAAAAATGTGTCAAAAGTGTCCGATCTGTCCGCCATAATGTCGCAGTCCTGAAAAAAAAAAAAATGCCATAAATCTATCCCCCATTTTGTAGACGCTATAACTTTTGCGCAAATCAATCAATATACGCTTATTGTGATTTTTATTACCAAAAATATGTACAATTAGCTTGTTTTAAAAAAAATTGGGGATATTATAACAAAAAGTACAAAATATTGTGGGTTTTTTTTTCAAAACTGTCGCTTTTTTTTTGTTTATAGCGCAAAAAATAAAAAACGCAGAGATGGTCAAATACCCCTAAAAGAAAGCTCCATTTGTGGGAAAAAAAGGACGTCAATTTTGTTTGGGTACAGCGTCGCACGACTGCGCAACTGTCAGTTAAAGCGACGCAGAACCGTATCGCAAAAAATGGCCTCGTCATTGAGCAGCCAAATCTTCTGGGGCTAAAGTGGTTAAAAAAAAAAAATACTGACCCTCACCCAAACACTAACCCTGGGGCTGACTTAGATCAAACCTTGATCTAGGTATTTAAAAAAAAAAAAGTTTTTAAATTTTGTTTTTCTTCTCTCTCTCCAAGGACAGAGAAAGATACAATGCATCGGTCTGGTCCATTCACAGAGACAGAAGACGTGGGAGTGGGCTTCGCAGTGACTGATCAATCAAAAGCCAATCAGAGGCTATCACAGCGATCAGGTGACCCAGAATCGACCGTTCCGGGTCCTGATCGATAGAAGGGGGCACGGGGCTCTCATGCGGGCTCTCCCAGCACGATCCCCCAGGACAATCACAAAGGGAGATACACAAATATGTGGCCCCAAGGAAAACCACGCAGTCCAGTGCTGAATATTTGCATATGGTCGACGTGAAGGGGTTAATGGGCACAAATTGAAAATCGGTTGTGACATTTGAGCCAAAAAAAAAAAAATCAAAAGGAAAAGTTTGGAAATCTGCCGAACAAACAAATTGATAGTTTAATGCGTTTCTCGCCCCTTAAAAATTGAACGGTCGGTACTGCGCATATGTGACCCAGAAGCAAAAAACAAACAAGAAACTGATTCATTTATGTCCACTCAACGAATTTGTTGGATATTCAGTCATTACATGATAGCAATATCGTTTGTTTTCAGTGTGTGTTCGTTTTTTCGAAAACATATTTGATTTTTCGACTAGTGTATGGCTAGCAAAAGGGTGAATTGCTTCCCAATACCTGCTGCTACAAAGGTCAGTGAGGGCTTGTTTTAACCACTTGAAGACCAGGCTTTTTCTGGCACTTTTTGTTCACAAGTTTAAATCAGTATTTTTTGCTAGAAAATTACTTAGAACCCCCAAACATTATAAATTTTTTTAGCAGAGACACTAGGGAATAAAATGGAAATCTTTGCAATTTTTTATGTCACATGGTATTTGCGTAGTGGTTTTTCAAAAACACATTTTTTTGGGAAAAAATACATTTTAATGAAATAAAAAACAAAAACACAATATATACCCCATTTTTTTTTGTATAATGTGAAAGATGATGTTACGCTGAGTAGATAGATAATGAACATGTCACGCTTTAAAATTGCGTACGCTTGTGGAATGGTGACAATCCATGGTACTCTCCATAGGCAATGTTTTAAACTCCTTTACAGTTTACTTGTTTCGGAGGTACAGAAGAGGTCTACCACTAGAATGATTGCGCTCGCTCTAACATTCGCGCTGATACCTCACATGTGTGGTACGAACACCGCTTGCATATTCGTGCGTGACTTACGTATGCGTTCGCTTCTGCGTGTGAGCAAGGAGGAATGGGGGGTGGGGGGGGCGCTTTCAATTTTTTTTTTTTTTTTTTAATTAGTTATTTTTAATCACTTTTATTCCTATTACAAGGAATGTAAACATCCCTTGTAATAGAAATAAGGATGACAGGTCCTCTTTATGAAGAGATCACGGGTCAAAAAGACCTCAGATCTCTTCTTTACCTTTCAAAGCAAAAGATAAAAAAAAAATAAAAATATTACTTCCACCCTGAACCGGAAGTGATGTCGTACCGGTCCTCCAAGGCCATGGAGGCGATTAAAGCGGATCTACTCTTTGATCGCCTCTGTGATCAGGGGGGGCCGCACCGTTGGATCGTTTCTCAGGTGAGCCGGCAGAAATGGTAAGCCCGTGAAACATGGCCAAGCGGTGGACGTCCCCTCCCGTCGGTGCACTCTAAATGCTTTCAAAAGAAAGCCAGCCGCCGGCTAAAAAAACAATACTAGGGTTATGGCTGATATCTTTAGCCATAATCCTGGTAAACCACTTACAAACAGCAACGTATATATAAAGCTCCAAATGAGGAAAAGTGCTGGGCCTGCATCCCTTTAGATGCGATTTCCTATTGGGAGTATCTTTTTTATTATTATAATACAGGATTTATATAGTGCCAACAGTTTACGCAGCGCTTTACAATATAAAAGGGAGACAATACAATAAAATACAAGAAGATTGGGAGGGTCCTGTTCAGAAGAGCTTACAATCTAATAGGGTGGGGGCAGGTGGTACAAAAGGTTGCAACTGTGGGGAATGACCTGGAAGTGGTAAGAGATTAGTTGGAGGCATAATAGGCTTATCTGAAGAGATGAATTTTCAGGGATTGCCTAAAGGCAGCCAGAGTAGGGGATAGCCAGACAGGTTGAGATAGAGAGATACAGAGGATGGGAGAGGATCTGGAGAAATTCTGTAGACGAGCATGAGAGGAGAAGACAAGAGAGCTTGAGAGTAGGAGATCTTGAGAGGAGCGGAGAGGCTGGTTTGGGTGATATTTGGAGACAAGATTGGTGATGTAGCTTGGGGCAGAATTGTAAATGGCTTTGTATGTCATTTTTATGACGACATTTTTGTTGCAGGGGATGCCTAAAATCTGACTTGCATCTTAGTGCAGATTTCTGGGAAAATCAGTGAGCCAATCACACAAGCAGGAAATTACATATCTGAGGGGGCGTTCTGTATACCCTCTGTGTACAGAACACCTCCAGAGAGCCATTTTGCATTTCAGTGAAAAGTACAGCAGCTGCAGATTGAAAAGGAAATGTAATTTTTAATAACATTCAATTACAATATGACTTGTGTCGCAATCGTATATGCTATATATTTTTTTTTTTTTTGCAAATTTTATTTTTCCACAAAAGTGGAGTTACCTTTTAAATCATATTTACTGCTTGTTAAGAATAAGTACATTTCCATAGCCACAGGTTCACTTGAATACAATAAAGATTTAGTGTTAGATATACATATAACAAGACAATGCTTAAAACCATTTATACCCCCTGGGACTTCTGAAAAAACTCCACAAATCTTAAAGCTGAACCATAAATACACCTCTGGCAGGTAGAAAAGTTCAGATTTTCTGAACGGTTCAATTGTTTTGTAATTCCGATCCGCTTTTTTTATTCAGGCACTCCTGCCAGACAGAAGGGTCAGGTTCCTGATCTCCACTGCGGTATTACAGCTTGGTCATAACACACCCCCAGCCTGCTGGTTGGACAGTGTCACAACAGTAATGCAGTGACAAGTGAACATTTCTTTGTTCCTGCTCTCTCTTCCTGTGAGATGTTTACAGTCAGCCCATTTACATAAAACACTGCCTCTTGCGAGTATCCTCGGGCATGTTTTTGGCGCGCCCCTCGGACAATGAGCCTTTCCTCTGTTTCAGTGGCTCTTTTTCCAACAGACGGACCCCTTTACTAACCATAGTGCCAGCTCATGCACTTCTGATTACCCCGGTTCACCATCATATCTAGTATACTTGGCAACTCTTTTGAGAGCACTATGCACATATATAATGAGTGGTGTTGCTTGTTGTCGATGGGCGAAGTACTAAGTTTACATTGTTTATGTATACTTTTGACAAGCGACGAGAGTCGCTTTATTTTTGCTGGATAAAGATCACAATAAAAAAACAGCCTCGTTGGCTCGCTATGCTGGCCCTTACACTCTGATTGCTGCTGTGCAGGGGACTACAGGAGGCAAGTATCAAGACACAATTAGGTACATGTGTTAGTTGCATTTTATAATACAGTACATTTGAGGAATTTTTAATGAATACCTGTAAATTATTTTTTTCTCGTGCAGAAACTGGAGGCCAAGAATCACACAGGCGGAATAAAATCTGCCAAAAGAATGATAGGCATGTCAAGCATGACAGTCATGTGACACAAGTCGCCCTGCCCTCTGCAACTCACCCCCAAAACACACCTGGTTGCTGGCTGTGAGAAGACGTTGGCATGTATATGCATCATCAGGTCCCCACCAGGCATGTATTCCATCACAAAGCAGGTGTGTTCTGGAGTCTGGAAGCAGGCAAACAAGTTCACCAGGAAGGGGTGTCCAGAAGAATTTACCACCTCGAAGATGCGCTTCTCACACTGCAGACTGCAATGGAAAAAAAAAATATAGCAATAAGGAGGACAAAAGACTAAAACCTTCTACCTAACTTCTGGAGGACGGATATGTTTTCCAAAGCCATCTGTCACATGAGCATTTTAACTCTTCCAGGTATGCTGGGTAAATGAAAACTGATTGGTTGCTATGGACAACAGGTTTTTAATGTGAACCTGATGTATATTGCTGGTTACCCATGTTCCTGCTGCGATGGCTACACTGGCACCTTTCTCCCAGGACTCCAATCATCTCCTCTGCCACAGCTCGGAGCTCCTCTTTCCCATGAACCACAATTTCTCTTCTGAAGCAGAATCATCTGTACAGGTAGGTGCTCCTGCTCTTTCTGGAGTTTCTCCTTCCCTCCTGGGCTCTGAGCTTCTCCGTCTCTGCTTACTGTCCTGCAGCCTTCGCCTTTTTGACTTGACCTCCCACCAATGCTTGTATTAACACATGCATTTTTGTGCTTTCACACAGGAAGCCCACTTACTGCACAATAGCAGTGACCACAACACTATAGTGCAGGTAACGTTTTGTACATTGTTAAAACCATTTACAATTGGATAAACATGATACATTTGTACCCCAAAACAAAATGCATGTGTTATAGCGAAGTTTTATCGGTCATAATTCAGGTGCATAAACGATCATCATTGGTGGTTTCAACATGTTTCGCTCTTGCGCTTCATCAGGAAACTACTTATGAATGCAAACTGTACCAAAAAAAATTTTACATATAATATAATAATTGTTATTATATCTATTTTATGTACATTTTCCTAAAACTGTCAATGATATGCACAGGAATTATGGCAGATGATGACAAAACTTTCATACAAACGCACTACATGCATTTGCTTTGGGGTTCAAATGTATCATGTTTATCCAATTGTCATTGGTTCTAACAATGTCTCAGTTGTAAATTCACCCGCGTGTAATAAAATTGCTTTTATGTAATACATGTTATTTGTGTTGTAAATTTTCACACCTAAAAAGTCCCATTTATTATTGTTGTTGTTGTTTGTGTTTTAATCACAGTCACATTCATATTAGACAAATGTTAGATTATGTAGATTCTGTTTCATTATAAAACAACCAAAACATATGTCCCCCTCTGCCCTATATTAGAATGGACTAGAACTTCAACCTTTCAAACTCGTCTCGGCTTACGATATCACGCTTTTTCAGTGCTTTGATCGCATACAGCTTTTCAGTTTCCTTATATTCAGCCAAAAGGACCTTTAAAAAGTAAAAAATAAAATGAATTAAAAACCTTTCCCTGATGTTTGGAGTAAATTTAGAACTATGTAAATGAATATGAAAACAATGAGAAGTACACGTAAAACAAGACTAACGCAATGCAAAAATATCCTGCTTTGCATGATCTGTTTACATAAATGTACCTTCCCAAAGTGCCCCCTTCCCAGCACTGAAATACAGGTGAAGTCATCCAGGCTGAGGACATGTTTTCTGTAAAAATAAGAATATTTGTAATATTTCAGAGCAAGTCCCAGAAACAATTAGTGAGCAACTAATGCTATCTATCAAACACATCAACTGTGCTAACGCTAGAAAATGTACTGAATAAGCATTAAACTGATTACTCTAATCCTGTGCAAGCAGAATACAGAGAAGACCTCACAGGTTCACAGTGAGATACTGAAGCCTTTGCTGTGTACCTCTTCTCTCAGTTTTCTGGATTATCAATCACATTCATAAATGTCAATCACTGAGCGAATATCTGAGTGGCAGTAGATTACAGCAACATGGTGCACTGAGCTGCCCAGGAACACTGAACCCCCACGACTGCATGTATTTAAAACCCAACATCCACCAAGCCCTTTTTCACGGGCGCCTCTGTGGGGTGGGATCCACTTGCTCAGCGGGGGGATTGCTCTGCTGATCGCCGCTAAGCAGGCGGATGACAGGTCCGTCTCTGCTCACTGTGCACAGTCCCGCTCTCCTCTATGGGGAAATCAAGTCAAAACAGACTGCCTGTCCGTTTTCATCCGATCCGCCAGACGGATGGAAAATAGGACCACCATCCATCTGGATTTTGTGGACAAGATCGTATTGGATAGTGGCAGATGTCAGCGGACATGTCACCGCCGACATCCGCCCCTCCATAGGAAAGACTGGAGGGTCCAATCAGGTACGCCTGAAAAACCGGCAGGCGGACCTGATCAGACAGCCCATGTAAAAGGGCCCTAAAAATAATTTTTTTTTAATAACAAACATGCAATGGTTTTGTACAGAGCAGCCCCGATCCTCTTTTTTGGGAACCTGGCTCCTCCCCTCTGCTGAGTTCCCCCAATAGTAAGCCTCTTGCTATGGGGGCACTCAAGCAGGCTCGCTCCTGAGCCACACTCCGTGTGCTCATTTGCACATGGAGTGTGGCTCAGCCCTGCTCTCTCCTCATTGGCTCACTGTCGGTGATGGGGGCTCAGGTGAATATAAAAGAGGGGGCTGAGGGGGAGCTGCACCCAGAAGGTATTTTACCTTAATGCATAAAATGCATTAAGGTAAAAAACCTTGAGCCTTTAGAGCCACTTTAATACCACTATAACACTAATTACCCCCTTAGCCCCACTCATATCTTTTTCCTCACATTTAAACACCTCAACAAAATACTTAGAATCAGGTCAAACAGGCACATTCCCTGGCTGTAGGTCCTACCATACAGCTGACCACTGTGCTTGGCGTACTCCTTTCACCAGCAGATGTTGCAGTCTAAAAACAAAAAAGGTGGAGCACCCAAAAAACTGATAATGGCGCCATCAGGCAAACAGGCCATACCCATGTCACCATGAGGTTTCCCCAGTGCAAATAACTCTGTAGGGGAACTCTGTGCATGTTTTCTTTAAATGAAAAGAGAAATGACCTGGGATGTATTAACAGAGACCTGTACTTAAAGGAATGGATGGTCAATGCTGATCCCTTTTGGGAAATGCTAGTTTTCCTGGCGAGTTTCAGCATTAGTATTCAAAGCACATGCAGAGCAAGAAAACAAAACTGAATCCAGATCTGCATACTTGTTCCAAGGTAGTTTTCTCTAGTATGGAAGCCACTGGGTCATACTGACAGCCTAGGAACTAGTATTTAAAGAAGTAAAAGAATGGCAGAACCCATACTTCTGCAGTGTCGTTTTATTCTCTGAATCCAGAATTTTTTGTGTATTCTTGAGGTGTAAGGGTAGTCTCGCAGGCCATTATCTCTTAAGGATGGTCAAGTAGAGGAAATATCTCCAGCTGTATCCCTATCATACGTGCATTAAGCTTACCTGTGAAGTTTCGGGAGTTCCGAAGTGGCCTGGATGTTACTCTCCTCAGAATAAATGCGCTTCACAGACTGAAACAGAACAAAGGACATTAAAAAGGACAGTTTGTGGCTCATCAATGGATGCAAATGCATACACAGCTGACCTTATAAGTAAGTACAGAGGGAAGGAGACGTGTCTGAACTTCACAGTCAGTCATTCTTGTAACCCAGACATGTCAGAATAGTGTCTGTGGGCTGCATGTGGCCCTCTCACTCATGATCAGTAGTTCAAAAATTTAAACGTAACTTAGACCCTAAGCTTTTTTCTACTTGATAGAAGCTACATGTGGAGCATTGCACAGTCATTAGTAATTAATCTCTACGAAATGCTACTTGTGTACTTCACTCCATAGGATGTCATGAGTTTTATATGTGTGGCGATTGACTACTACTACTGCTGCTACTACTGAATAACTGCTAGAGCATCTTCTGTGAGTTAAGCAGGCTTCTTACCCAGGCCAGGAATAGAGAACAGAGGAGACTTGGCAGACCTATACCTAAGCGGTTTACGCTGAAGCAGTTGGGTGCTATTGCCTCCAGTGGCATCTTTGATAATCGTATTAAGGGTGTGAAAAGACGTCCCTCGAAGATCATGCAGATCAGCTGTTTCTTGGACACAGGGTCTGCAGACCAGCACTTTAACCAGAGTGTCTCTGCATGTGTGTTGGCAAAGACAACATGGGAGACAAGCAGAGATGCTTTCAGTGGGCCATTGCAGTGGAAAGCTCCAGCTCTTTGCGCCACATGCTCTATCAGCCAATGATCCACTGACACAGTGGATTGAGATCGATCACTTTTAGGGGTTTTTAACCATTCTGCCATGGTATGACAAATGTATGAGGATGCCAGCTAGGACTGAGTTTTAAAGAGAGTTTCTAATTGCTGATCGGTAGGATCCTTAAGTACAGGAAGGCTCTCCACTACCCTCATGGTTTCCTTGTTAAAGGTGGGCCACTGACGGATCTACACTGAGGGTACAGGAACACTAAAAGACCCGATACTGGAGATAGAAGGCTTATCCTCCAGTTTCAAAGTAGTGAACACTTCAGTAAGATCCAGGATTAATGTCTAAAGGCTTCAACTCCTCATGAATAATGTCATCAGAGTTTGGAGTGACTCAAATCAGATATAGTCACTGTGACTGATGGCTCAGAGAACCAACCAAGACTGCGGACAGATCAGCCAAAGAAACTGCAAGTTAAGGTACAGGAGCAAAACTAAATCTTTTGCAGGCACAGCCAAGCTCAAACTGGGTACACTGGGCCACAAAGTTAGCTGTGACTGTAGTAAAGACCCCAGCTGACAAGGCAGGGGACTCAGCCCCATCCAGCTATGGAGGACTCTGATGATTAGTTAAACTCAGTGAGCAGGATTTCAGGTTGAAGACGTCAGTACCTTCAAAAAAGCACAGATCAAAGGTCCCCAGAGCCTTAGTGGAGTGAGTCTTGATTAAAGAAATATCCTGAAAACTGAAGAAAAAAAGTGCTAGCAAGAATTAGGCTATTCTTCATAGCAGAACTGAACAAGACAGCCATCTTCCTAGAATACTATCATAAATCTAGGGCATCAGCTGTATAAATCAGAAGGTTAAGGATTTCCAGTGTCCATCAAAGGACAAAAATGAAAATTAGATTTTTACACTCGCCGTAAAAACCCTTCTCTTGAGGGACACAGGAATTCAGATACTGTTTAGTTATACTGGCAGGATTGGACACTGGCAAACAAAAAAATTCAAAGTCATCCCCAGTATAACCTCTCCTCTACCCAGCATGCCTCTGTTTGTAGCAAGCAGTACCAAAAGCATGTACAGGAACACAGGGGGCTGGGACCAGTGTCTCCCAATAATCTCCTAATAAAAGGATTTTAAGGTGAATACAAAACCCCCATTTTTATTCTCCTTCATTAAAAGACACAAAAATTCAGATGCTGTCAGGATGTCCAAAAGTAGTTCAACTAATAAGTGGAAAAGCAGCAACAATTTGCTAAGAGGCCCAAGGGGAAAACTAAGAACTGCCTGCTGCCCAGAAGCCGTCTGGAGGACAAAATCTGGACTGGATGTGGCCAAGCTCGATGCAAATAGGGAAAACTACCAACACAACCAAAAGGTAGGACACCGAGAATCAACCCAATGCTTTAGGATCTACAAACTTTAGAAGAACATGTCACAGAAAGGTACCTAAGATCAAACAGGTCTAGAATGTCTGTACGAAAGACCCATGCCCTGTACACCCTGATCCTCTAAAACCAAAAGGGACGTAAACTCCATGACCAAAAATGTTTTCTGGCCAGCCACCAACCTTGGTAGATTTTTTTTTTATTTATTTAATAACTGGTTAGGCAAAGCTGGAAAAAAAAAAAAAAAAAATACGCCCATCCTTCTAGGGCACTAGTAAAAAAAAAGTCCAAGTGTTAACCACATGGGTCTCCAGAGCTTTGGGTGGAATAAAACACCTCCAGACCTAGGTCCTTTTTTTACCTGTTTACCTGGGCTTTTTATTTCAGTTGATTGCTAGAGGCTTTACCTCTCTTTCACACACTCTGCTGTGAGAGCCTGCTGCTGGGTGAAAAGACTGACAGAACACAAAATGGTATCAGAGCTGCCTGTTTGTTTTGTGGAACTTTCTTAGGAAAAGAATGTTCTAAGCTCGTTTGATCATTTCCCTAATCATCAGTGGGCCAAATTGACATTCGTTTTGAATTGTAATGATGGGATATAATGGGATGATATTTAAAGAACAAGATGGAAAAAATGTCTCAAACTAGTTCATTACAAAATTAAAATTAAATATTAATTAAGTAAATTCAATTTATTCCAAAAATAAAATGTTTCAAGAAAAACATTTTTTTCAATTACATTTGAATGTTCTGAGAATTTCTGTATGAATTACCCTAAGACTTTTCATTCAAAATTGTATCTATGGCCAGCTTTAACCTATGCTGAATTTCAAATCTTCAAACTCAGCTGCAGGACTGCATGCACCATAATGTGCAAGACTGTATACTCAGAGTGCCAATGAATCCCAGCCCCTGGTTCATTTGTAAATCCTGACTTGTTAGTTTAGGTAATGCAGGCATACTACCTCCCTCTTTCTACAATGGAGTATATGGTGCCTGAGCAAGTACTGCCATATGAGGCTCCAATTACTCTAACTTTCAGAAACCCAGCCTTTGCATGGGCTCTTCTTCAGTGGTATGAAAAAGTACAGTGACCAGTATGAAAAAGCCAAACCATGATCCGGCAGTTCATATCATGGACTCTCCTGTGCGATGTTCATTTAGAAATTTGAACACAAGCAGATGCTTACTTTTAAAGGCCAGATATAAGATACAATGCACCTTTATGTAAAGGAATAATAATAAAAAAAATGTAAAAAAAAATACACAATAATAGCCATGCTGATGCTTCCACCTGTTTATGCATGTTCTCAAACTGTGATTTAGACATTACTGAAGGCAATTATCTTTTTTTCACAAGGTGCTGAGCTAAGAGAAATATGGACACACCCATTGCTGATAACCTTTTGAAAATGCCAGTTGCTTGGCTCTTGTACTCAACCTTTGCGTTCAAAACTTTGGGCCTCTCACTCAGAACATGCATGTGGCAAGTAATGTCAGAGCTCCTTATAAGAATGTTTTTGTCCAGGTAAGTGACTCAAAGTACTGAAAACAGCCAGCCAGGCAAGTAATATTTTCAGAACAAGATAACCAAATGGGAGCCTACATTTATTTCTCATTAAAGGTGTTGTTTAATAATGATGGTGTCAGTGACACTACTCACCTTTGTTGGAAGCTTGGGTGAAGAGTCCATAGGTGCCCCTACCTTTTCTGACTCCAGCGGTAAGTAGATTCGGGGAGGTTTGGGTGGAGGCTTGAAGGAGGATTCATCAGTGAATACCAACTTTTTTATGGGAATATTACTGAAAGGGAACAAAAAAGAAATTTAGGAGCAAGAGACAAAAAAAAAAAAAAAAGTCCTTTCACCATTGTCTAGTGCATCTTACCAGTCCCACCATCCTAATCTGGCTCAGCACCAATCAGCAAGAGAGTGCAGCGGGGTAGATATCTCTGCTGGAGTCTGCAGCCAATAGAAAGCCAGATGATTTTGTCAGGCTCCTTATGAAGGGTTCAAATGAATGCAGAGGGAATTCAAGGGGATGTATAGCAAACTCTACATATTTTTCCCCTTTTGTGGCATAAAGCCTAAAGAAGGACCCTTGGATGGACATTCTGTCATCTCTGATGTATATGCTAAGCGTTATCTGTATTGTTACCTTGTGACGAAAAGAAAATATTGGAAAAAAAAAAGCTTAAAGAAGGGATCCAACAGGTACCAAAAGCTTGTATCTTTAAAAACGTAATTTAGCCAAAGGGTAGTAGAAGCTCCAAACTTTGTGCATTATGATTACAAAACAAAATATTATGTATTTTCATATGCAGCCATCAAGGGGAGCTCTCAGATCCCTTTTGTGTGTTTTCTAGTCTCTGCTTGATTTCTGTTGTAAAAAGTCTGCTTACAGAGCCTAATAGCTCAAGCTCAAATGTAAATGATTTAAAGTTATGACTTCTCCCACTTCCATATTTGAGGTTTCAATCAGAGACAGAGTCCCTGAAAGGAAACAAACAACTTTTGCTGTGATCTCTTTAGAAAACCCACACAATGCTCGTTGAATTCTGTGTCATGAGTGCCCCCAGCATTAACGGCTTACTCAGGGGGCACGGTTGAGTAATGAAGAGGGAAGCGTGTCACTGCTGGAGACATGGACCGATGCACTCTA
The DNA here is from genome assembly GCF_042186555.1 of Aquarana catesbeiana. Taxonomy (NCBI): domain Eukaryota; kingdom Metazoa; phylum Chordata; class Amphibia; order Anura; family Ranidae; genus Aquarana; species Aquarana catesbeiana. The sequence continues at coordinate 244,736,514 of NC_133332.1, read as the reverse complement.
CGTGAGTGCAGTGGTACTGATCTCCAGTGTGGTGCCAGCAGAGGGCAGCTTAGTACAGGTAAACACTAGGACAAAAAAAATGATTATGTAATTTTTTTTTATGCAACCTGATTGCATAAAAATTAAAATAAAAATCTTTATTAGGTACACCTGTTCAATTGCTTGGTAACACAAATTGCTAATCAGCCAAATCACATGGCAGCAACCCAATGCATTTAGGCATCTAGATGTGGTGAAGATGACTTAACTTGAAGTTCAAACCAAGCATCAGAATGGGGAAGAAAGGGGAATAAAGTGACTTTGAACAAGGCATGGTTGTTGGTGCCAGACAGGCTGGTCTGAGTATTTCAAAAACTACTAATCTACTGGGATTTTCACGCACAACCATCTCTAGGGTTTACAGAGAATGGTCCGAACAAGAGAAAATATCCAGTGAGTGGCAGTTGTGTGGATGAAAATGCCTTGTTGATGTCAGGAGAATGGGCAGACTGGTTTGAGATGATAGAAAGGCAACAGTAACTTAAATACCCACTCGTTACAACCAGGGTATGCAGAATACCATCTCTGAACGCACAATACACTGAACCTTGAAGCAGATGGGCTACAGCAGCAGACAACCACACCGGGTGCCACTCCTGTCAGATAAGAACAGGAAAATGAGCCTACAATTCACACAGGATCACCAATATTTGACAATAGACGATTGCAAAAACGTTGCGTGGTCTGATGAGTCTCGATTTCAGCTGCGAAATTCAGAATATAGAGTCAGAATTTGGTGTAAACTACATGAAAGCATGGATCCATCCTGCCTTGTATCAATGGTTCAGGCTGGTGGTGGTTTGGGGAAAATATTCTTGGCACACTTTGGGCCCCTTAGTACCAATTGAGCATCGTTTAAACACCACGGCCTACCTGAGTATTGTTGCTGACCATGTCCATCCCTTTATGACTACAGTGACTACAGTGTATCCATCTTCTGATGGCTCCTTCCAGCAGGATAATGTACCATGTCACAAAGCTCAAATCATCTCAACACTGGACAATGAGGTCATTGTACTCCAATGGCCTCCACACTCACCAGATCTCAATCCAATAGAGCACCTTTGAGATGTGTTTGAACAGGAGAATCGCATTGTGGATGTGCAGCCGACAAATCTGCAGCAACTGTGTAATGTTATCATGTCAATATGGAAAATCTCTGAGGAATGTTTCCAACACCTTGTTGAATCTATGCCACAACCAATGAAGGCAAAAAGGGGGTCCAACCCAGTGCTAGCATGGTGTACCTAATAAAGTGGCTGGTGAGAGTATAAGCTGTGGAAAAGCACTTGATCAGTAGATCCATATAAAATAGGTTTAAGTTATATTTATATCTTTTTCATCCTAATAAAACCACGGCACCGCCTCCTGAGTCACCCTATTTTTCATTGAAGCTACTATCACAATAAAAGGACAAAACAAGGAGGTCTCAGTGGCAGGGGGCAACTTTTACTGGGATGAGGGATTTCTTCAATTTAGTTCCAAACAATTTTATTGGATATCAAAGAGACATAGGGGGTTATTTACGAAAGGCAAATCCACTTTGCACTGCAAGTGCACTTGGAAGTGCAGTCACTCTAAATCTAAAGGGGAAGATCTGAAATGAAGGGAAGCTCTGCTGATTTTATAATCCAATCATGTGCAAGCTAAAATGCTGTTTTTTATTTTCCTTGCATGTCCCCCTCGGATCTACAGTGACTGCACTTCCAAGTGCACTTTCAGTGCAAAGTGGATTTTCCTTTAGTAAATAGCCCCCATAGTAACAGAAAAAACAAAACATGCCACAACATTATGAAGCAGTTCAAGGCTACCTTCAGATAAAGTGAACAAAAGAAGCCGATACATAGTTTGTTAACACCGTGGCACATGTTCGTAAAACGGAAAACATTAGTATATCTGAAAAAGCCCATGATCAAATAATAGGGTGCCTAACAGTCAATATAAATGCTTAGCTGGTAGAAGGGGAGATGCTTCTACGCCAAGTTTATGTGAAGACATGATCTTTGCAAACATGAAATACAGTACAATACTTTGAGGAACTGAACCCCTGTCACTTATACTGGTTGGTATAATATGCCTTGTAGGAAGAGTGCCCCGGGAACTAAGTACAAAGCCAAAAAGTGGCAACAGATCCCGGAAATAAAAAAACAAAAAAAAAAAAAAAAAAAACCGCACAACATGGGAGGGGAGAGGCAGGGGATTTCTCCAATTTAGATCAAGAAAAAAAAAAAAAAAAAAAACATCCACTGGTTAAAGTACACTGGGAACCTACCCTTGGTTTGCAGAATTTGCATGAATCTCTGTAGGGGTAGAGACAGGAAGGGGCGGGCTTAGTGTCGATATGGTGCCGCATGGCGGTAGAATGCTCATCATTAGGCGGCCCCATGTAGCAAAGTTGATGTTCATTTGGGTGGCGCGAAGGAAATCCTTTCCTAGAAAAACAAGAGGATAAAATTACTGCTTCAGCTTTGAAGGGCAACTCTGATCAACATTGCCGGAAATGTCCAATTCCCGTGAAACGTATAATATTTGTAACTTGCAGTGTTTGTAAAGCTTAATTTTTTTAAATTAAAATAATAAACATGTGATACCTACTTGCTCTGTGCAATGATATTTTGCACAGAGGGGCCCCAAACCTCTTCCCTCCCCTGCCCCCTTGCTCACAGGATTTGACCGACAGCAGAAGGAGCCAATGGCTCCAGCTGTTGCTTCTGTGAGCAGAGGAAGGGGAGAGAACTGCTGCAGGTTGGCACAGCGCTGGATAGAGATCAGGCTCAAGTAAACATACAGGGAGGAGGGGTGATACATTTTTTTACCCTAATGCAGAGAATGCATTAAAGTAAAACAAGTCCAGCCTTTAGAACCACTTTATAAGGTAACTTCACTATTGAGAAAAGAAAGCAATCCCCTCTGAGTGATCAATGTATATTGCAGGGATTTTAACAAATGTTATAGCAGACACCTGCTTTTTTCTGTTTTGGGATCTACTTTTTGCGCACTTTTGGAAGTATTTAACCCTTGTTGAATATCTCACGAAAGCTTAAATTCCTATTGCAGGTGCTGCCTAAAATTTGACTTCAGTCAAAATCAGTGAGCCCACTCACACAAGTGGGAAATGACAGTTCTGGGGGCAATACGAACATCAATAGTGTACATAACGCCTGCAGGTTGCATTTTACAGAAAATTTGCAAATTGAAAAGGAAATGTCATTTTTATTAACAAAAAACTACAATGTGGCTTGTGTAGCAACTGTATATGCCAATTGTTTAATTGCAATATATATATCTTTTTTTTTTTTTTTTTTTTTTTTTTTTAACAGAGTTACCCTTCAAAGAATACAACTTATGTCCCCAAATCTCTACCCCTACGGGGTAAACGACAGGGTGGCTTGGGAGTTCCTAACTTCTTTAAATATTACCAAGCGGCCCAACTGACACTTTACCATGCTACTGGTGAAGTGCCCTTGTGGGTGGGTTTGGAAGCTGTAGATTTAATCCCAGTATTTGTTTCCAATATCCTTTGGGTACACCGTAAGGATGGAGGGTCTATAACTAATCCCGTCACACAACACTCTCTCTCTTCCTTTGGGATAAATTGAAGGGGCCCTTTAAGCCAATATCTCTTTGTTGCCCATTAGTTTCCTTTAACCATCCAGCTTTCTACCCTGCGCCTATTCTGATCCGGCTTAATTTTGGTTGTGGCACTCTGGGCTTATTGCATCTACTTGACTTGACCACCAACTCTGGCCTAAAACCCTTTCCTGTTCTCCAGGAACAAGCCATCTTTCCCCCACGGGAATGCTTCTGCTACCTCCAGATTTCTCATTTATTTCCTATGTATACTGGTACCTGCTCATCCCTTACTAGCTTGTCCCTCTTTGAGGGTATTTGTAATTTTGATCCACATTAAACTTTAATCTCATTTTAACTCATCTCCCCCAACACTATCTTCCTATGCTTTCAAATGGGCCTCTGACTTTGGGGTACAGTTGGTGCGAGAGGATTGGAATGACATTTGGGCAGCGACTAAATCCTCATCACAAAATATACTGGCAGTGGAGACCAACTAAAAGGTCTTACTCCGATGGTATTTGGCACTGGCAAGAATTAAAAAAGTTCTACCATAGCAAGGGCCTGGAAGACCACGACTACTACTGTATACTTGAGACCAAAAATAGAAAGACCCAACCTACGATTCATAGCAAAATGCAGGCCGCAATACTAGAAAAGATCCCTAAGCACCGTAAAGTCTGGCAACCATGGGTGGACCACTTTCTACCACCTGGTTTTGAATCCTTGAACCCCGACGCTTGAGGCCTAGTCAGGATTACTGACTGTGTCCACGGCCTGGCTCGAGTGGCTGGCCTCCCTTTTCCTTTTCTTTCTCTGAAATGTGATAGACCTCCAAGTTTGGATTTTTAGGGCAATTTGAAGAAAAATTTAGTTTTAATCAATTTTCATAAAAAAAGATTTATAAACAAGTACCAATCATTTAAAGAATTGTAGACAAGTGTTCAGCATATATACAAGTTCTACAATAATAAAAACATTGAATGATATATTGTGAATAATCCTGAAGTGGTATTTCCCAACTACTTGCTGTTGCACCATCAATATATTTCATATGGTAGTGGGTAGAGGGGATATCCAACGCGTTTCGAAATGAGCATAAGCCAATAATCTTCTTCAGGGATTTATACCATTGTTAATTTTGTCAACTAAAACATTTTAGTCGACTAAATGAATACTATTTTAGTCGACTAAAATACGACTAAAACTAAAACAATTGAGATGACTAAAATGGCATTTTAGTCAAAAGACTAAAATTGGGACTAAAACTAAAATGGCATTTTAGTCAAAAGACTAAGACTAAAACTAAATTGAAATTTGACTTCAAAATTAACATTGGTCTGTAGTGCATGTTCATACCTCAATGCCATAAATAATAACATATGAGATTTTTCACTCCAGCAGTATATAATGAGTTTGGAAATTGTAGAGAAATTTTAACTAATGCATTACAATTTAATTACACCCATTAGATTTTAGACAACTAAAATGAGTTTTAATCAACTAAAATGTACTGGAGATTTTAGTCGACTAAAAACGTAGGACATTTTTTTTGTAGAACATTATTTCGACTAAATACGACTAAAACTAAAACAATTGCAGAAGACTAAAATGGGACTAAAACTAAAATACCATTTTAGTCCTAAGACTAAGACTAAAGCTAAAGCTAAATCAAAATTTCCTGCCAAAATTAAGACCGATTTATACCACTTCTGAAATATAAAATATTTTCATTATAGAATCCATATATATGAATTCCATATGTAACAATTCGGCATCTTAAGAATACATTGCAAGGACACTTATATTTATATATAATACATCATTGATGGAGGCATTCTTTCAAACCAGGAGGGAAATGTGAATTATTTATATACATTGCCCTTCACATTGTACAGGACCGCTGGTTGCCATCCAAAAAGTATGGCACCAAAGAAAAGGGAATTGGAGGTATTCAGACTGCAACAAAAAAAAGGAAAAAAAAAAGGAAAAAAAAAAAAAAAAGGAAAAAGATAACTTAACTGGGAGGATATGCATATCAACCCAATGGAGTGCTTAATCAATTCGGATAGCGGTTGTCCAGATGGAGCAAAGCAGTTCAAAATGTTTGCATAAAAGTTGGGAAATACTTACTGAAAAGAATCCCCCAAGAACAAACCGTCCAAGTACAAAGCAATCCTCATGAAACGTCTGACCTCCTGCCGCTTGCAAAGAGCACTGCTCCGCTGACATACAACCACCAAAAGTGTGTGGAACAGAGAAAAGGTGCCAGCTGCAGTCCCCGGCGTCTCCCTATATTGCGTATGCGCGTCTTACCGACGGTACGTATGATGCACCATATTGACGTCATGCATTGCCGCGTCATATCCGGTCTACCAGATGACAACATCCGGAGACCAGATTGGCGGCCGCATTGGAGACAAAAGCTTTCTCCAATATGGCCGCCAATCTGGTCTCCGGATGTTGTCATCCAGTAGATTGGATATGACGCGGCAACGCATGACGTCAATACAGTGCATCATAGGGCGGCACAATGGTGTAGTGGGTAGCACTTTCGCCTAGCAGTAAGAAGGGTGGCTGGTTTGAATCCCAACCATGACACTACCTGCCTGGAGTTTGCATGTTCTCCCTGTGCCTGTGTGGGTTTCCTCCGGGTACTCCGGTTTCCTACCACACTCCAAAGACATGCTGGTAGGTTAATTGGATCCTGTCTAAATTGTCCCTAGTATGTATGAATGTGAGTTAGGGACCTTAGATTTAAGCTCCTTGAGGGTAGGGACTGATGTGAATGTACAATGTATATGTAAAGCGCTGCGTAAATTGACGGCGCTATATAAGTACCTAAAATAAATAAAATAAATCATACGTTGCATCGGTACAGTTCACATGCGTAATATAGGGAGACGCCGGGGGACTGCAGCTGCCGCCATTCCTCCCTTCCACACAGTTTTGGTGGTTGTATGTCAGCGGAGCAGTGCTCTTTGCAAGCGGCAGGAAGTCAGACGTTTCATGAGGACTGCTTTGTACTTGGACGATTTGATCTTGGGGGGATTCTTTTCAGTAAGTATTTTCCAACTTTAATGCAAACATTTTGAACTGCTTTGCTCCATCTGGACAACAGCTATCCGAATGGATTAAGCACTCAATTGGGTTGATGTGCATATCACCAAGTTTAGTTATCTTTACTTTTTCCTTTTTTTCTTTGTTTGCAGTCTGAATACCTCCAATTCCCTTTCTTTGGTGTCATACATTTTGGATAGCATCCAGCTACAATGTACAATGTGAAAGGCAATGTATACAGATAATTCACATTTCCCTTCTGGTTTGAAGGAATGCCTATATCAATGATACATTCTATATAAATATAAGTGTCCTTGCAATGTATTCATATATATGGATTCTATAATAAAAATATTTTATATTTCAGAAGTGGTATAAATCCCTGAAGATTATTGGCTTATGCTTATTTTCGAAACGCGTGGGATATCCCCTCTACCAACTACCATCTGAAATATATTGATGGTGGAACTGCAAGTAGTTGGGAAATACCACTTCAGCATTATTCACAATATATCATGCAATGTTTGTATTATTGTAGCACTTTGTTTATATGCTGAACACTTTTCTACAATTCTTTAAATGATTGGTGCTTGTTTATAATAAATCTTTTTTATGAAAATCAATTAAAAAAACGCAATAATTTTTCTTCAAATTGCCTTTAAGAAGCAACTTAGAGGTCTATCACTTTCTTACAATAAAGGGATGATGGCAATTACACATCTGGTAACATGAGCCTTTATATTATCCCTTTTCTCGTTCTTTTTCGTTATTTCTTTTATAAGCACTAGGGGGTTCCCCCCCCCCCCTCCCCTTTCTATTTTGTGCCTCACATGCTGAATCATCTGACGGAATTATATTTCCAGTCTCATGGACTTTTGAAACGTGTGTTTTCTGAGAACACGATCCTCCGTTCCCATTATATTTAGAACGATTTGTTCTCATATAACAAGGCATTGTTTTGTTTGTTCTCATCTGTATAGCTGTGATGTTATCCGTGAACTTTGTCTAGTATTTGTTATTACCAGCACTCAAAACACTACTAATGTTACGTACGCAACGCATTCTCTTCAATAAAAAATTTTGCAAAAAATAAAAGAATACAACTTAGGGAAAAAAGGTCAATTCTATAAGTAGTGTTAAGGAACAACTTTTTCAAGGCTAATAAAGTAAATCAGGTCTGTTATCAAGGTCTCAAAGGCCAGTTCATCGCGTCCAGTTCATTGCATCCAGCATTGAGGGGAAAAAAAAAAAACAACAACAGCAGAAAAGGCATAGCACACTTACCTTTCTGTTTGGGGAATATACGCTTCTGTCGCTGTACCTTGCCCCTCCTCTCGATCACAGGATTACAGAACATAATCTAAAGAAAAAAAAAAATCATTAACATTCAAACATTTTTATTTTAATAAATCTATGCTGAAACAAGTATGGTAGCTGCCATGCCTGAGCTTGCCTACTGAAAATTTTAGTTGCCTGGCTGTCACGTTTCAATACTGCCTGAGATACTAGCTTGAAACAAGCAGACAGACCAGGAGATACGACTTCACTAGCTGCATGCTTATTATAGATGAGTGACTAAAAGCACTAAAGTTATTAGATCAACAAAGCAGCCAGGTACCTGGCATTTCCAGAAGAAGGTTGAAAATGGCAGCCTCCAGGTTTCTTTTATATTGCAAAGACAACACATTCTGTGGAGCAATCTAACCTTACATTTAGTATGACCCACCACTGGAGGTGGAGATAGAAAACAGTAACCACTGGGAGATCATCAATGAAGTGTAACGGACTGCTCTCTGCAACAAATAGGACACCATGTGTGCAGTCCAGTCTTACCTCAGCAAACAGCATTCCTTGGGGTTCCATCTGCAGACACAGCCCATGGCGTTCATTGTCCAGGAAGTCCTCCAAGCGAACAAAGCGAATGGCACACAGTTCCCGCCAATCCCTCCAGTGAATGGAAATCTCAATTTCTCGTGACTATAATAAGGTAAAAATGACTGGTGTAAGCGCAGGAATGCAATTGACAACACAAAGATCACAGCACAGAACACAAGTGTAAATAAAAATCTCACCCTCTCCAGGTCAATGCTAAATCTCTGATCCCAGCACTGATTGTGTACAGAACCCCAACCAGTGTGTCCTACCGGCTTGTTATCAACCTTCAGAAAGCACATCACTTCTCCTGAGGAAAAAAGACAAAATGCATACCTTTATATTTTTTTTCCACATTTGTAAAAAATAAAATCTAAAATAAAACACACAAAAAAAAAAAAAATAGTGCTAGTTGGAGGAAGGCTTTCATTTTTTTCCCCAGAAAAAACAGTTTGCCGTGTTAATGCTAGTGACAGACTGCATCATATCGATTCATTTTGCTCGTACTTGTAATTGAAAGTGTATGCAAAGGCTATATATATATTAGGGCTGTGGAAATTAACGAATAATTCCTTGATTAATCGTTAATTTTTTTGATCGGTTCTCACCTCTCCGCCGGGTTCCGGGTCTTCAGGGAGTTCCGTAGGAGATCCGGTGACGTCACGGACATCGACGTCACTGGACTCCTCCCCCCTTCCCCAGTCATTGACGGTGCCTATGCTGGACAATGGTAAAGTAATGGAATACAGCAGGCGCCTGACCGATCCAATCATGGCCTGAAAGGCTTCGACCAAGTGGGCATGTCTGCGAATTGCAGTGGTATGGCTGCGAGCCGGTTTTGTGATTGGCCGGACACACCCCATGCTGATGATACGTGACCCTTGCTGGGAATAAACAAGCATTGGAAGGCATTATGAAGGTGAGTGTGTTGTCTGTACTGGAGAGGTCAATTGTGGAGGAGGAATCGTGGTGATTTAAAGTATATATACAGCTTGAATCTGTATTTTAGTTTTAGATTAGGTCATGCAGAGAGAAAACACCTCTCGGTTTAGGCTTTGCCTTGTGCATCCCAGTGTGGAGCTTTCATTTCACTTCCTGTCCCAGAGACACAACTGGAAGTGATATGGCATTCCCATTTTAGATGGTTGTCAACAGGACTGGTATACCCATTGGAGGCATTACCCAGATAGCAAGCAATTGAGCTGCAAGTTTGAAAATGTCTTTTTAAAGTGGAGGTCCACCCTAAAAACAAATTTAAAATTAAAAGACTCCTTAAAATTTTTTTAAAAAGTTTTTTTTTTTTTAAAAAGTGTTAAGTCATGGATTATGGAAACTAACTAGTGTTGGGTGATTGTATATAGTGTATACCACATTTACCACTGACTAATGCAGAGTTGCAATGCAAGGAGATCAGCTAAAAGTAGTTGGATCTGTATGTGCGTTATAATTAATCGAAATGAGTCGATTAATCGATTAAAAAACAAAATTGATTAATCAGTAACAGCCCTAATATATATATATATATATATATATATATATATATATATATATATATATATATATATATATATATATATATATACACACACAAAATGAATAAACGGGTAATGTATGCTTCCCTCTCCTCTCAGTCTCAGGCCACAGAAACCAACGCCATTCCCAACCAAGGATAGAAAATGTACGTCGTTTCCAGTAAGTCTTTGTATGCAGAAGTATAAGAGAATTAATGCCGATAGTATCATTTTTCTAATAATTTTTATAAGAGCCTTGGTCTGTAGAAACAAGGTCTTCCATTCTAATAATGCCATTAAGGCATTTTGTTGTCTGTGTACTGTTGGTATTATTTCCCTTCACTTCTGATCCTACATAGTTACATAGTAGGTGAGGTTGAAAAAAGACACAAGTCCAACCTATGTGTGTGAGTATAGGTCAGTATTACATTGTATATCCCTGTATGTTGCAGTTGTTCAGGTGCTGAGACCACCGCCTTCTGACCCTGGAGACACATCAGTAAGGCTCCTTTCACATGAGCGGCAAAAAGGTGTTAAAAAAAAAAAAAAAAAAAAAAAAAAGTGTTATCTTATTTGTCCATGCACACTATTTAAGTCTAAAAATGTCTTTGAAGCTTCAGCTTCTAGGAGCAGAGAAAAAAAAAAAAAATAGGATTTTTAAAAACAGCTTACCGTATATACTCGTGTATAAGTCAAATTTTTCAGCCCCTTTTTTGGGGCTGAAAGTGCCCCCTTCGACTTATACACGAGTCGCCGCCGTCTGCCTACATGATCAGCGTGTCATGCAGGCAGACGGCGGCCAGCGTGTTCTGTATAGACTCGGCAGCGGCTCTCACTGTTCAAAAGCCGCGCCTCCTCGTCTGTGATAGGCAGTCAGTGTACAGCCTATCACAGACATTCTCTCATCCTCGTCTGTGGTATGAGGATGAGAGAATGTCCGTGATAGGCTGACCGCTGACTGCTGGGAAATTGAGTTTTTTGGACGAGGAGGCGGCGCGGCTTTTGAACAGTGAATGGCCGCCGAATACTACACGCTGATCGGTGCAGAGCGGCGCACGGAGGATGCACAGGACACAGGTAGGATACACACACACACACACACACAGGTACATATACACATACACAGGTACATGACACAGGTACATATACACAGGACACATAACACATAACACATAACACATATGCACAGGACACATGATACATGCACAGAACACAGGGAGGTATACAGCTGCAGATGGGCATTGTTGACCCTCTTTTTCCACTTGCAGTAGCTGGTGCATTTCTCACCCTCGTCTTATACTCGGGTCAATAAGTTTTTCCCATTTTTTTTGTGGTAAATTAGGGCCTCGACTTATACTCGGAACGACTTATACTCGAGTATATACGGTACCTGTAAAATCCTTTTCTTTCGATGGACATCACGGGACACAGAGCCTCAGTAATTACTGATGGGTTATATAGGGTATCACTGGTGATTGGACACTGGCACACCCTATCAGAAAGTTCAACCCCCTATATAATCCCTCCCCTTGCAGGGATACCTCAGTTTTGTAGCCAAGCAATATAGTGTATTAGAAGAGGGGCGGGACCTCTGTGTCCCGTGATGTCCATCGAAAGAAAAGGATTTTACAGGTAAGCTGTTTTAAAAATTCCTATTTTCTTTCTCGAACATCACGGGACACAGAGCCACAGTAATTACTGATGGGATGTCCCAAAGCAATGCTATCTGAGGGGGGGAACCACGACCAAGTAGGGTGCAATCAGACCTGAGGACCCTGTACCGCTGCTTGCAGCACACTACGCCCAAAGGCGATATCCTCATGCCTTCTCACATCCACCTGATAGAATCTGGTGAATGTATGGACTGAAGACCAGGTTGCGGCCTTACAGATTTGAGCCATAGAGGCCTGGTGATGCACTGCCCATGAAGCACCAATAGCCCTTGTGGAATGTGCCCTGATCTGAAACGGAGGAATCTTCTGTTTCAAACCGTAAGCCTGAATAATCAACTGCCGAATCCATTTAGAAATGGTAGCTCTTGACGCTGCCTGTCCTCTATTGGGACCCTCTGGCAGCATGAACAAAACATCCGTTTTGCGAATCTGAGCAGTTGCCTCGAGATAGGCCTTGACTGCTCTTACTACATCCAACGAATGTAGTGATCTCTCTTCCAGAGAACAGAGATCTGGAAAAAAGGAAGGCAGAACAATGTCTTGGTTTAAATGACAATCAGAAACCACCTTTGGTAAAAAACTAGGATGAGGATGCAGTACCACTCTATCCTTGTGTATAATCAAATAAGGCTCCTTACAGGAAAGGGCTGCTAATTCTGAAACTCTTCTAGCAGAAGAGAAGGCTACCAGAAAAATTAACTTCCTTGTCAACAAGACCAAAGCAATCTGACCTATTGGTTCAAAAGGCTGTTTCTGTAACACAGCCAGGATCAAGTTCAAGTCCCAGGGGTTTAGGGGCGCCCTAATCGGAGAATTAAGACGCGTCACCCCCTGTATAAAGTTTTGGACCAAAGAATGCGAAGCAAGTGGGCGTTGAAATAATACTGACAAGGCCGAGACCTGGCCCTTGATGGTACCCCAGGCCAGCTTCATCTCTAAACCCAATTGTAGAAAATCAAGAATTCTACCCATCACATATTTTCTGGGATGCCAACCCCTGGATTCACACCAGGCTACATAAGCTTTCCAGACTCTATGATAAATCATTCTGGAAGCTGGCTTCCTTGCATTGATCAAGGTGGATATGACAGAACCTGAAAGCCCACGACTCTTCAAAACGTGGGTCTCAATAGCCAAACCGTCAAATTTAGCCTCTGAAGAGGAATCAACAGTCCCATCCCGATCCTCTGAAAGAGATTCGTCTCCCTTATCCCAGGGCTCCTCTTCCTGAGGGTCCTGGGAAACAGAGGAAGGCCTAGTGCGTTTTCTTCCACTGAGTGAAGATGTAATCACGGCCATTAATCTTTCCTCTAAACCACTAATGGTTGAGGAAAAAACCTCCTGTGTAATGTATACAGGGGCTGAAGTGCCGGAGGCAGGTATAGCCCCTGACCCCAATGGCTCCCCCTGGCTAGCCGTCCCTGGCCCCTCGGGGGGGGGGGGGGGGGGGGATGCTGCGGAAAGGGGGTCCTCAAAACCCAACTGAGATCCCCTAGAGTCTCTGGTTCTTGGGGTGTTTGAACCTCTTCTACCCATAGTGCAAAGCAACAAGGTGGAGGTATCACAAAATGAACACTGACTGCTGAGCGATGTAGTCTGGCTAAAAGCCCTGCTACCAAATGCCCAGTCTGGTGTTACCTTAGTAAATGCTGCCTAGGAGAATGCCTGTGTCCCACCTTACATGCGACCGTCAGCTCTGTGTCCCTCCAAAGGCTGTGTGCACCTGTACAGAGTGCTTTTAAATAGCCTGCAGCTGGCCTGAGTGGGCGTCTAAGCACCTGTGCTGACGCCCCACCCCTCCTCGAACTTTGAAAAAAAAAACGAGCGCTTCCCACGCTGGCCGACCCTCCGGAAATAATATGGAGGAAGGCTGGGGGAGGGAGAGGCAGGAGAGAGGCCGGTAGTGATGGGGCCTGTGTAATGGCGGCGGCGGTGCTCGAGAGGTGTATAACTGCTTTTCAGACCCCTGTGGCCTCCCCCTAGCCTGGGGGGAACATTCATGCATGAGAAATCCCCCCATCCCATCCTACCTGGAGCCGGCCGGAGACGCTGTGCAGCATGAACACTGAGACAGACAATCCAGCATGTGAAGGTATGTGCTCTTGGCAGCCCCCGGTGGTCACAATAGGCATAGCATGCATTTACCTTAAAGGAGAAAACCTACTAGAATTTAAAAAATCTGTGGAATCTCCTCTTACCTTATCCAGCCATAGGGTTCTGTTATACAGACCCAATCTTCACCTCTTACGGTGGGCTCCGTTTGGAAAACCGTCAGAGACTGGGGCCCCCTACGAATAGGGGGATCCTGCAGTTCTGGACCTGTAAAGTACCCGGCTAGAAATTAGGCTAGAAAAAACATTTTCTAATATGCGGGGTCCAGCTCTCTAAAAAGAGAAGCGTTACAGGTAAAACCTCGTTTCTTCGGACACGAGGCCCGGGTACCATCCAATTCGGCCACGAAAGGACACTTTGAATGGATCCGGTTCACCTGGCTTGCCCCGGTATAGGATATAGGATATTCCCTTTGGAGCTCAGCACAGGACATCTTTACACGTCCATCACCGAAGACACTGGCGTAAAAACTGAGGTATCCCTGCAAGGGGAGGGATTATATAGGTGGTTGAACTTTCTGATAGGGTGTGCCAGTGTCCAATCACCAGTGATACCCTATATAACCCATCAGTAATTACTGAGGCTCTGTGTTCCGTGATGTTCGAGAAAGAAAAAAAGTTTTTTTGGGAGTGATTTACCTGGCACAAACATGCTATTATGAGTCTTTTTCATCCAGCATTTTTCTTGCATTTTTTTTAGCTTATAGTGTGCAGTAAGCTGCACCCAGGAGCAGCAGCTTTCCCTATGCTAAATGGCAAATTACCTTTGTTTGCCTCTAGAAGCAGAAAAAAAAAAATGCTCAAAAGCTGCTGCTAGGAGTGTTTTTATAAGCTACAGTTGTGTGCAAGGAGCCTGCAAAGCACCACATGGAACTCTAGCCTATTCCCACTGTCTGCTTCCAGTGACCTGGTTACCCCAGCTGCCCAACTTCCATTAGCACCAGCTCTTTAAGTTTGCAAGTCCCTGTCCATGTATTGTCGCTACATGGATGCAACACGTTTGTACATAGACACAAAAGGGGCAGCCCTGCTACTGAGCGTGACCCCAGGCTATACTCTTCTAGTGGTTCTGGAGGCATCTACTTCGTATCCTCTGAGAAAACTGGCACCTGCAATTTGAAACCTGGTACCCTTATAGTTATGGGGTCATATCACTGGAATCTTCCTCGGCCTGATCAGGTGAGGCCAAATCCCCCTCCCTGGTTATAAGGGACCTTCAGGCCCTGTCAAGACTTTGTCTCACCCAAATCCTTGCAGGTGTCAACCACATAACTAAGATTGCTCCAGTGCCCTCCCCTGCAGAGTATTTGACTCACATGAGCACCTGCTGCTTGAGTTTGTGATTACCTAAGGCCTTGCCTTGGGCCTAGTTGCATCACTACTACACAGGCACAACTCCTATTGGGTCCATGGGCATCCACTCAGTATCCTCTGAGGAAAGACACCTTCGGTCTGGAATCCAGAGACCTTTAATTTGTAGGGTCTACATCATTGGAGTCTCCTTCAGCTCCCCCAAATGAGGCCAAGTACACTATTCTGTCATTGGGGCCCCTTCTGCAGCTCAAGATATTTTGGCCAAAATCACCCAATTCCTTGTAGATACTGACTGCAGCTGCTCTAAGCGAAACTGGAAATGGACTCTCCTTAACTCCACCCAGTTCAACCAATGTTGCGGGGCAGAGATCATAGCCTAGACTTATTTTCCTGTTTCAGGTTTCTTCCGAGGGTTATCCCCAGCATTTTCTGTTGACCATATCTGGTTGTGGATCTTTCTTCTCTAATCAGAAACTTCTTGTTTTTCCACCTGTTTTGATGGGTCCTGGTTGATCAGCTTCTTGCTGGTTCAGGGTTCCCTTCCATGTGAAGCCATTCGCCTCTGGTGGTGTCCTCCTCTATCCTATTCTGGATCATTAGGTTGATTCTCCATTCTCTCCCTTTGGTCATGTTGGCAGGTTAACCAATCTGGTAGGGAGTTCCATCCCATCCAATTCAGATTTGGGTGTTGATCATTCAGGCATCTCCTAGGCTGCAGGCAGTCCAATTTCCTCTTAGTGGGGCCTGTTCTAGTTGTTGCTCTGTTGACTACCCCTCATTTGGACTGTTTTGGACATATAGACTATTACTGAATTCCTATGTGCCTCAATGGTCAAGAAATAAAATATCATTTTAAAGCTTACTGTAAAATCCTTTTCTTGGAGTCCATTGAGGGATAGGTCCTTTATCCCTGTATTTCTGCTGTTATTGCTTTTGGTAAGTGGGTTGGCTTACAATTTTTTTATTTGCCAGTGTCCTATGCTTCTGTAAGTGGCAGCAAAACCCATTTGTATATGAATTGCTATGTTCCTAAATGGAATTCAAGAAAACAATTGTACGGTAATTTCAATATTCTATTTTCACTACACACACGCTTCACACTGGCATAATGCTGCGGCTGGCCACAACCAAAAACAATGAGGCTGACTGCAACCAAAACCAAAGGCTAACCACCTTCCTCCAAAGCTGTTGATTTGCCCTGCATTAGCAAAGCAGAGGTTTGCATTATTAGCACAGCCTAGCAACAGCTTGTTTTGTTGAAGAAAAGAAAAAACAAAACAAAACAGAACAGAACATCTTTGAGCAACAATGTACCACATAGCTCATCTGTCCGCTGATAGCGCCCCGAGCCTCCTCGTCCATAACCACTTCCCCCAGTTTTGTGGCGTATGAAGTGCTTTGTGTCAGGGCTACCATGATTTGTGGCAGCACGATGGCGTCCTGGGACATTTTCTAGTAAGCCTTGACAGCCCAAAATGTGCATCTCCAAGGTCCCTGTAGGAGACAGATTTTCAGAAAGGTTAAAAAAAAAAAAAAAAAACCCTCATGTTTTAAACTGGTCACATTCGTACCACTCCAGCTACAGCTGAGATACCTGTGAGTGCAGTGGCCTTGATAAGGGATGTTAGGGGCTGACCAAAACCCTGGTCTTTCCCACATATTCCGCCTGATGATGGAAAACACTGTAGATCCTGCTTGATTAGCTCCCGTTTTGGATGCCCTAGGGGCAGCTCAGAAAGGCAGCACTCCATCGATAACCGTAGAAGGTCAATCTTCTGGCAAGATTCACGCAACCTGGACTGAGCCTGGGAAAAAAGAACCATCATCATTACATTTAAATAGCGGTTTAGTAATTAAATTGGAATTAGCATCAGATATATTTTACCATGGTGTTACCTCTAAAGCTGGCCAAACATAGATCGAAATTCAGCCAGTTCAATAGGGACTGGCCGAATTTCAATATATGTATGGGCAGGTCGATTGAATGACTTGAGTATAATCAGCCTGTCGGATTTTCGGCATGCGGTTCCTGCTGGCGGCTATAGCCACTATCTTAGCCGAAAAAAGAGAAGGCTGCCGCTCCCAGACAAGAGCTCCACGGAATACACACCCCAGTGAGGCACACGGGTGCAGGCTCTGCAGTGAATCAGAGAGCAAGAAAGTAGTCTTGGACGGCCACATTAAGCACCAACCCATGGTGTGAAACGCGTTAGCTGTCTGCCCCTTCTTTTGTACAGTATGGACTGACTGTCTTTTGGATTTTTAAATGTTGAATAAAGGTGTTGTATCGGTCTGTGGCCATCCAGGACTACTTTCTTGCTCTCTATAGCCACTATCAGTAATCATTCTGTTCTGCCAGCTGGGAAGGCTCCCTCCATTTGTAAAGTTACTGAAATTTAAAAAGAACACTAAACAGTATAGCACTACATCCTGTCACTTTGCTGCCTCCTTTCATCTGCAATAGCAACAAATGGATGTTCCCACAGATAAAATAAAATATACCAATATTATTAAAAGTTTAGGATTTTTTCCAATAAGTACAGGGCAAGAAACCAAAGTTTTTTGTTATTTTTGATTGGAGTTTTTCTACAAATACAAAAAGGTGAGCCCTAAGCAGTGCACAGCCCCACCTCACCTCAGCTAGAGCCTTGCGGTCTTGCACTCGGCGGCCACCTAGCAACTTGACCACGTTCTTAGCACCTTCAGCTACAGCTGCTTCCACACGCAAGCGACGCCTCAGCTCCTCCACACGTAGCTCCAGGGGTGAAAGGGTCTCTGAAGAGTCGCTGAGGTCAGTCATGGACCCTGGTGATTGGGTCAGTTTCACTATCTGCATGCGAAGCAATTCGGTTTTTATCCGGGTGTCCTGAAGCATCTGTTGCGCCGTAGCCATCAGCTTCCTGTCCTTTAAAAGATCGCAAAGACATTAAAAGGGTTTTCTATTTGCTTTGAGGTTCCTCTAATACTATAAATGTTTTTTGACCTGCCTGACAGAGGCCGGTTGTCAGACAGCAATGGTGGAAAACCAGAATTCGATCAGCATTTGCAGCCAATGGCTGCAGCATTGCTCAGTGTATTCTGATTGGGAGGGGGGGGGGGTAGGGGTTTGAGTCCCCACTGTCAGAATACATTCCAACTTTGATGCTTATAAAGTTTGTTCATTGTTTAGCGATGGAGAAATACTTAATCAAGTCTGGAACTCTGAAAGAGAAACTGTTAAATGTAAAAGGAAGCAAGTGAAAGTAAAACTAAATATATATTTAGAATAAAAAAGTTCTTCACCACAAAAATTGGTTACTCTTTTCAGGGGTGATATGAAATTTTTTTTAGATCTTTTTGGTGCGTCGCAAAACAAAAAGTTTGAGAAACACTGTCCTAAAGTGTAATCACTAGCTTGACAGAGAATAAAAAAAGCAAACAAAATAAAATAAAAAAAAAAAAAAAAAAAAAAAAAAAGGAAGAGGACACACAAAAAAATTAATAAAAAAAAAATAAAATAAAAGTAGCTTTCCTTGTGTGCTATCTCAGCCACCATTATGTCCACGTCACTGATAAAGATACGTTTGAATGACGATTTGCTTTTTAGTGGTAACGCCCAATGGCTTTATCTGTGCACTTCCAAGTTCCTGTTTTAGAAAAACAATCAGCCCATCAGAGCAGTGCATCCATTTTAAGAATAGCACAATGTGTTTGCCAAGTTATCCACTGCCAAAGAGCAATACAGGAGCCCTGGCAGAGCAAGGTTATGGGCCTGCTGATTCAGCAATAATTTTAATAACTAATACTAAAGTAATACATACATATTATGCCGGGTCAAATGAGTCTCTTTTGACACTTTAGTTTAGCAAAATTATTTTTAGTCAGCATTTCTCAATCTTTTTACTTTGGTAGGAACCCTTGAAATCATTTTCAGGTCTCCAGTCTGCAGTGATTACTTTGCATTGTAGCTGTCCAATTGACTAAATATTACTAAAAACCTTTGTAAAAAGAAATCATTTTCATTTCTCAGGGAGCCCCTGCTAAAAATTAGAGCAATGGCTCATGCGACGTGTATAAATAGGTCATAGAAAGGTTTTAATATATTAATAATCTGGACTACTTCATGCATTTGACACCCAGGGCAGATCATATACAAGAACATCATTTTCAGTAATAGTGTGCCACACTTTTGTGGGGGCATGTGCAGAGCGGCCCCACTCCTTTAAATGGGTCGCGGTGGGATGGTGCCATGCCTGCTAAGAGCAACAAGGGGTATAATTCCCGCCGTGGCTGTAAAGCAAAGCATCATGGCTGTGGCAAGCATATACCCCCAGCCACTGCCTTTGAAGCAAAAATGAGAGAATTTGGTGGGTAAAAATGTGGCTCAATCACAGGGTTTTACCACACCTTAACTGCTCATGTGAACAAGTTTTAGTGTGCAGTATAGAAGCAACTCCCTTCATTGGTGGTTAGTAGAAAAATGCCCCTTTGGATTGGTGGTCAGTGTGGGTGGAAAATCAATTTGTTCACTGCTTAAAGTGTTTTTTAAAACCACCCCCACCCCCTCCAAAAAAAAGATCCTGGTCCTTTATAGCATGTTATACACCACAGTGCTTGTGCTGTGTAATTTGGCCCCTTCTATCACCTGAAATAACTGGCTGATCCTGCCTGGTTCTGCTCTCCCCTCTGTAAACTGACCACAGTTTATTATGGCTGCTGAGCCCTGACATCGTGGACCGTTTACGTGCCTTGCTCTCTCCTGTGTGCTCTCCCCAATCCCTCCCTGCCTGTCAGCTCCTGTGTCAGTGCCTGCTCTTCCTCTCCCGCTGCTAAAATAACGTTTGTCGTCCTTTCTAATCCTCGTTTCCCAATGACAGGTGCACCTGCCTGTTTTATAAAAAAAAAAAATGCCTTCTTTACCCAATTTCAGAGCGTCTCCTGGCGCTCACGTGACTGACTGACTGGCTCTCTCCTCTCCCCGTCTGACAGGTGCAGCGGACAGGGCCGAGATTCCCTCGCTGACGTCAGGTGGGATGAGAGGCAATCTACAGGCAAACAGGCCAAAACGGGGGGGGTCAGGGGCCTTTTTCTAGATTGCCCAATGTTTGTTTTCCAACAATTAAACGTTAATAAAAAAAATGAAAAATGTATTTTGGGCATGACAGCCATTTAAAAGTAAAAACAAATGCATAACCCCATGCTACAAAAAAACAAATGAATAAAAGTAAACAAAAAATTAAGTTACTAGATGTAAAACAACCCTTTCAGTTTAAAGTGATTGTGAGGGTTCGTTTTTTTGTCACCCAGGGATATGTTTATT
This sequence comes from Aquarana catesbeiana, assembly GCF_042186555.1. Classification (NCBI taxonomy): domain Eukaryota; kingdom Metazoa; phylum Chordata; class Amphibia; order Anura; family Ranidae; genus Aquarana; species Aquarana catesbeiana. The sequence goes on along the minus strand of NC_133332.1, from coordinate 244,716,065 downwards.
TAAAATTACAAACCTATCATACTTCCCTCCACTGTGCAGCTTGGTTTGCACAGAGTGGCCCTGATCCTGCTCTTCTGGGGTCCCCCGGCGGCTCTCGCTGAGCCTCCCCACATCAGATAACACCCGAGGGGAGTTACCTTGCGGGCGCGCTCCCGAGTCCAGCATTCGCCGTCCATAGCCGCCGAATGTATGACTTGGCCCCGCCCCCCTTGTCATTGGATTTGATTGACAGCAGCGGGAGCTGTTATCAATCTATCCAATCAGGACAGGAGACACTGGCCGGAGCTGGTGTGCTCATTCCCATCGCGCAAATTTCGGGGCTCAGGTAAGTATTGAAAAATGCATTGAAAAATGCTGCATTGAAAAATGTTTTTCACCTTAATGCATAGAATGCATTAAGGTGAAAAACAACGAAGGTTTACAACCCCTTTAAAACAAAGGAAATGCAATACGTGTGTATATATAAACACAACACACATACTTTCTTCTCCCTCCCTCTGCCGAACATGACAACGGGTTTATTTCCTGCCACAGCTGTGAAGCAACGCAGGTGCAGTAAAAATGCAGCACAGCCGCATGTTCTTACTGCCTAACCCCCAACTGCAAGTGAAAATGAGCCTTAAGACACTTACATCTCCACCCCTCGATATACTTACCTAAATTTTTACAAAACTCACAGTTTCAGGCAGCTTTTGGTAGAGAAGGGGGGGGGGGGGGGGGGGAGAGGCATGGCACCAGTGTCAATGTTTAACAGAACATTAGCTCTGATATCCGCAGCAAGCCAGAAGTTCACCGAGAACTGTACTATCCAGAAGAATCCAGAAGAACTAAAAACGATGTCAAGGTAAAGAGCTACTATCAAATCCTAATCCAGAGACATCGGAGAAGGGAAAGAAGGAGTTGATCAGGGCTCTTTGGGATTGATTAGAGTTTAAAATGGTTTTATTACATTTGAATAAATGCATGTGAGACTTAAGTGTTTCATAAAGGGGGGGGGGGTGTTACTAAACCCAGATCCTGCATTCCCTATAACTGGTCGTACACAGAACATGGAAATGCAATTATTTTAGTAAATATAAACTACTAAATACCTTTTCTCATCAGCAGTGTATAGCAGTCTTGTGACTTCTATCAGTGTCTGGTAAAGCTTGCAGGAGGAGTTTTCATCTATAAGGATGCATGACCCCTGACCCGATCACATGCACTCTCCCAAAAAAAAATTAATAAACACACCTCTCTAAACTGAGCATGTGCAGCCTGACTCCATAGACTATCTTATCTGGAGATGTTTTGGGGACAATGCAAGAACGGGAGGATCAGAAAAGACAGGATGAAACAGCCTTTTAACACAATGCAGAGGATTAACCCCTTAGGTTCCACAGTGAGTATAACAAGCATGCTTTACTGCATATACAGACTGATTTTTACTATTGTGGGTTTAACAAACAGGAACGATTTTTATTTAAAAAAACATTAAAAAAAATGTAATTTTAATATAAAAAATAATAAAATGTAAAAAATTTGTTATAAAAATTTAAAGTTTCCTTTACTTGTGAGGTTGCTTTTACTGTTGTGCAGATCAGAGGAAACACTTTTGATGTGCACAAAAGAGAACTAGTTTAAATACACTGTAACAATGTTGAAATGTGACATTACCATTGATATGTAGGTGACAATCACACAGAAGTGCCTGTAATGACTCCTTAGACAAGGAGGGGGACCCATGTTTTCACACTTGTTCTTTTTCCACATACATTCTACTTTATAAAAAAGAATTTCAAGCAGACACCCCATTCTCACCCATGTGGCCGGTTCACATATTTAGTGGTTCATTTTTAACATTACAAGGCCAATTAACACCTCCACACAGATTTCTAGAAAATCAGTGATGAGATTATGCTAAATAAATCTACACACTTAAGTGGAGACTTGGGATATACCGATACATGCTAAGAGGCACATAATAAATATTTTTTATATAACATATTTAAAGCAGAGGGTTTTTTTTCTGTAGCTGTGAAAAAAAATCAGGTACTCATCAGTGGAGTCCAGCGCGGTCTTCCAGCAGCCAGTTCTTCTTACCGCTGCGGGTCCCTGTTGCCACCATCTTTGCTATGGAAGCTGGCTCTGGCTTCCTGGGGAACCACAACCGGCTCCCCACTGAACATACACACATGGCACTTCGTTAGCGGTCCTGCAGCCTCCTGGGACATGTGACGTGTCTGCGAGTCCAGCAAGCAGGACTTCACTTTTTAGGTGTTCTGCTTTAAAGTCAACAAACATTACCGAGGGGCGCACTACATTGGTGTTAAGGAGGGGCGCACTACATTGGTGTTAAGGAGGGGCGCACTACATTGGTGTTAAGGAGGGGCGCACTACATTGGTGTTAAGGAGGGGCACACTACATTGGTAATAATGAGGGGCACACTACATTGGTAATAATGAGGGGCACTACATTTTAGGGGTTGACCCACTATCGGTGCGGCCGATATTCAATTTTTTTTGAAGCATCAATATCGGTCACAAAACTTACCGACATTGCTTAAGGCTGGGTTCACATATGAACACGCAGTGGCTCACAGCAGGTGCGTCCTCCTTCACTGTCTTAGGTCCAATTTCAGAGAGAATTTTGGGCTAAATTCGGACCCAAAATGAACCAAAAGACGCACAGGGCTCCTGTGCAAATCATACTGGAGCCGCTGCGGAGATATGTGAACCGGCTCTATAGAGAGCCGGTCACAATTTCCTGCTGTGGTGAATCGGATGCGGCAGAAATCCACATCCAATTCGCACTAGTGTGAACCCAGCCACAAGGGGTTGTACCGGGGTGATGCCTGCAGCTACCGTTGTTTAGAGTGGATAGTCGGCTTTGTGATAACCACCGATGCAGCTCAGCAGCCGCTCGGCTGTTATTACGGACGTCCTTCCTCCCGCCCGGGCTCTCCTGTCCCACCGGGAGACCCGAGCCACCAGCCGACACGTCTGCAGGCTGGCCGAAGACCCCGACAAAGCCGATGCTCTGTTTGGGTCTCTTTATCTAGTAACCCGGAAGCAATGTCATGACATAATTTCCGGATTACTGGCATCATAAAGGCGCCGGCTTTAAAAAATAGAAAGTATTCAAAAACGCCGATCTTGACATTTTGAATACTTTCAAATGCAGAGGAGGGGCTTGGGGTCTTCTAGACCGCAGATCCCTCCATAAAGAGTACCTGTCACTGCTTATTACTGTCACAAGGGATGTTTACATTCCTTGTGACAGCAAGAAAAGGGATATAAAAAAAAATAAAAAATAAATTTTGAAAAAAAAGGACAGTGTAAAAAAAGATTACATTTTAAAATGTACAGAATATCGTCACCCGATAACGGCTATCGGCCTGAAAGGCAGCCGAAAAATCGGTAGAGTATCGACCCTGAAAAAATAGTATCAATTGAACCCCACTACATTCGTATGACCGAGGGGCACACATATGACTGAGGGGGGGGGGGGGGGGGCACACTACATTGAGATAACCGAGGGGGGGGGGGGCACACTACATTGAGATGACCGAGGGGGGGGGCACACTACATTTAGATGACCAATGGGGGGGCACACTACATTTGTATGACCAATGGGGGGCACACTACATTTGTATGACCAATGGGGGGGCACACTACATTTGTATGACCAATGGGGGGGCACACTACATTTGTATGACCAATGGGGGGGCACACTACATTTGTATGACCAATGGGGGGGGCACACTACATTTGTATGACCAATGGGGGGGCACACTACATTTGTATGACCAATGGGGGGCACACTACATTTGTATGACCAATGGGGGGCACACTACATTTGTATGACCAATGGGGGGCACACTACATTTGTATGACCAATGGGGGGCACACTACATTTGTATGACCAATGGGGGGCACACTACATTTGTATGACCAATGGGGGGCACACTACATTTGTATGACCAATGGGGGGCACACTACATTTGTATGACCAATGGGGGGCACACTACATTTGTATGACCAATGGGGGGCACACTACATTTGTATGACCAATGGGGGGCACACTACATTTGTATGACCAATGGGGGGCACACTACATTTGTATGACCAATGGGGGGCACACTACATTTGTATGACCAATGGGGGGCACACTACATTTGTATGACCAATGGGGGGCACACTACATTTGTATGACCAATGGGGGGCACACTACATTTGTATGACCAATGGGGGGCACACTACATTTGTATGACCAATGGGGGGCACACTACATTTGTATGACCAATGGGGGGCACACTACATTTGTATGACCAATGGGGGGCACACTACATTTGTATGACCAATGGGGGGCACACTACATTTGTATGACCAATGGGGGGCACACTACATTTGTATGACCAATGGGGGGGCACACTACATTTGTATGACCAATGGGGGGGGGCACACTACATTTGTATGACCAATGGGGGGGGGCACACTACATTTGTATGACCAATGGGGGGGGGCACACTACATTTGTATGACCAATGGGGGGGCACACTACATTTGTATGACCAATGGGGGGCACACTACATTTGTATGACCAATGGGGGGCACACTACATTTGTATGACCAATGGGGGGCACACTACATTTGTATGACCAATGGGGGGCACACTACATTTGTATGACCAATGGGGGGCACACTACATTTGTATGACCAATGGGGGGCACACTATATTTGTATGACCAATGGGGGGCACACTACATTTGTATGACCAATGGGGGGCACACTACATTTGTATGACCAATGGGGGGCACACTACATTTGTATGACCAATGGGGGGCACACTACATTTGTATGACCAATGGGGGGCACACTACATTTGTATGACCAATGGGGGGCACACTACATTTGTATGACCAATGGGGGGCACACTACATTTGTATGACCAATGGGGGGCACACTACATTTGTATGACCAATGGGGGGCACACTACATTTGTATGACCAATGGGGGGCACACTACATTTGTATGACCAATGGGGGGCACACTACATTTGTATTACTGGGGAGCACTTCATTATATTTTTTTTATTACTTCTTGTGTCTGGGCTAAATCTTACATTATTTTACGAGAAATGTACCAATGAAAGCAAAATACACAGTCATTTTAGTGTTTATAAATCTCTGAATTTGACTTCTATTCATCTCATGCAGTCCCTGTACAGAAGAACTCAGACTGGGGGTTGGGAGAACTAGCACAAGGAGCCAATCAGGTGTGCTGCAGTGCAAGGATCATGCTGACAGCAGTCTGTTGCATTATCTTTTTACTGTCCAATCACAGACATATGTGAGTCAGAGCTGTGTGATTATTAGGTCTGGATGGACAGAAATACTCCTCTGGCAGGTAACAGCTCTCACACGTATTTTATCTTTAGATGTTGGCCTAGAGTTCAGCTTTAAGCTCATTTACCACCAAGAATCCGTCTCCAATTTATAAGTATTGTAGGTCAAACAGATTCATTTAAGAAGATACAGTGCTGGTGAATTCAAACAAAATATTTCCACAAATGTGGTCCTTCTTTGTACTCACTTTAAAAGTTCCGGTGGAGAACATCTGAATGATATTCTCTGCTCCTTGCTTCACCTTGTGTTCAATATGTAACTGTCTCTTCAAGGCTTCCACCCTTCGCTGCTTTGGGTCTTGGCTCTGATCGAACATACAGAAGTCTGGAGACACCGCGCCATCTACAAACACACACATGTGCTTAATTTCCTGTTTAAAAGGAAATACATTAAGAAAGAAATACTGAGTCCTTCATTGCTGGCCTCCGTCTGGAAATGCTAGTTGCCTGGCTGTCTCTGGTGGTGACATATGAGTCACCATTCTGAAAAAAGCATCCTGCAAATACAGATAGATTATCATTTTTTGGTATTTTTCCTGCGTTTGTAAAGCTTGAGAGCCAGGAGACTAAATTTTTTTTTTTTTTTTTTTTTTTGGGGGGGGGTCAGGAGATTGCGCCAAGTTTACGAACTTTGCACCTGGGCTGTACTGATGTGCAGTGGTATGACCCCTCTTTTTTCTTATGAGTTTTTGTATAGAGCAGCAATGAGCTCTTCCTTCTCCTTGACAGTGAGAGTCTCGGGACTTTTGGATGTTGGAGATATGCCCCAAGTTCATGCATGGCTGCAATTAGAGCTGCACGATTAAATCGCGGAGAATCATTATCGCAATTCTCCACCTGCCATGATTGCTACTCCGGGTTTGAATGACTCTGACCATTAAGTAAATTGTCAGTTTAAAAGCGCGCGCCGTGCAGCGATCGATTGTGTCCCCGGGATGTTGCCTGTTTCGGAGCAGAGGTGAAGCCGTCGGAGCCAGCGTGAAATGTCTGATGTCGGCAAAGAAGAATGTGATTGGTCGGTAAGTATGTTTCTTCTTCCCAGAGATCTTGGGGACAGCGCACCAGCACAAGCGTGACTGCAGCACTGAGTGGCACTGGAGAAATGTGAACTGCCTGCTATACTGCTTTTTTGTTTTTTTTGTTTTTTTTTTTTTAAGAATCAGCAAATGCTTTTTATTCTCTCTCTCAATCAAATCACACTCTCTCTCCCACTCAGTCACTCTCCCACTCAGTCACTCTCCCACTCAGTCACTCTCCCACTCTCCCACTCAGTCACTCTCCCACTCAGTCACTCTCAAGACTCTCAAGACTCTCACTCCTCTCAAGACTCTCACTCCTCTCACAGTCTCTCACTCCTCTCACAGTCTCTCACTCCTCTCACAGTCTCTCACTCCTCTCACAGTCTCTCACTCCTCTCACAGTCTCTCACTCCTCTCACAGTCTCTCACTCCTCTCACAGTCTCTCACTCCTCTCTCACTCTCTCACTCCTCTCTCACTCTCTCACTCTCTCACTCTCTCACTCTCTCACTCTCTCACTCTCTCTCACTCTCTCTCTCTCTCAATCTCTCAATCTCTCTCTCTCTCAATCTCTCTCTCTCTCAATCTCTCTCTCTCTCTCTCTCTCTCTCTCTCTCTCAATCTCTCTCAATCAATTAAATTCAAATAAGCTTTATTGGCAGGACCACATACATGTTAGCATTGCCAAAGCAGTTGGGTTTCTATAAGAAGAAGGGGGGGTAATATAGAGGGGAATGGGCATAAATTCATGTAAAGGATTTTTTAAATCCTCAGTCTTTCATGTCCCTCTCGGTCGGTGACACGCTGTCACATATCTCTCAATCAATCTCTCTCTAGCAATCTCTCTCTCTAGCAATCTCTATCAATCTCTCTCTCCGAAAAAAAAAATTACGTCGCGAGAATTGTGATCTTTTCATTCTAAGTAAAAAAAAATTGTGATTCTCATTTTGGCCAGAATCGTGCAGCTCTAGTTGCAATACATTTGTAAAGATGGAAATCCCCTTTTAGGTAAAGTGCCTCATTCACCTGGGAACCCAGGGGCAGTAAAACCAAGTAGTTCAGCCTTGGTTTCATTGCCTCCCCCCCCCCCCAAATGCCTGGCTGAAGGTCAACATGCAGCCGCTCACATTCCACAGCAAACAGACAGCTGCAACCACGTGTAACACATGCAATTGTGGTGCGGTCGTGTGGCATTTAAAGGGTTAAGTCAGGTGGTCACGCGTCCTCTAAAAAGTGATCCACACTGATCACTCTTTACAGGGCATCCCAGGCTGCATTCATACCTGAGTGTTTAGTAGCTTGAAGCTCCAAAACGCTGGAGGGGGAAAAATTCAATTATTCTCTATGGAGTTGGGTCACATCTCCACTCCAAGTCACCTGAAGCTCAAAAAAGCTCTGGAGCTTTTTTTGTAGCTCGAATCAGGCAGATTTGAGCATTTGTGGCACGCTTTTATTCTCACAGAAATGGATGGAAACGCGTCATTCGCGCATTTTTGTGCAAATCTGCGCGTTTTTGTTCGATTTTCTGCTCAAATGAAAAAAAAAAGTAAAAGTAATATATCAATGAATAAATGTAAAATACACAAATAACTAAAAATCATCATAAAAGTAAAATAAATTAATATGTAATACATTAATAATTAACCTTAAAAAATATGAAATACATTATTATTATTTATAATAAAAAAATAAACACCCAAACTCAAACAAAAAAATACATTATTAAGAATCATAATAATTTATGTTTTAGGGTGTTTAGTTATTGGTTTTATTTTTTTAAGTGGTAAGGGTTGAAGTTAAGCGTTATTTATTGTTACTTAGTATTAATTTGTTGAAATTTATATTTTATTTATGATTTTTATTTACTTGTGTATTTATTGTACATTTATTATTATTCGTATAATAATAATTTTAGAACCACTTTAAAGCGCTAGTAAAGTCCGCTATAAAATTTTTTTTTTTCGTTTCTGTTTTTTTAGGCCCCCCAGGATCCGGCGAGCCCCCAGCGCTTCCATCTTCACCTGCTGTTCCTTCCAGTTCCCATGTCTTCGGCCATTCGATAGGTCAGACCGCGATGACGCCACTCCCGCGCACGGGAGTCACATCACTGCGGCACAGAGGGTCAAAAAGGTTCGCTGAGCTGCGCATGCATGGCTCAGTGAACATGACAGTTGACAGGCAGAAGGATGCATTGATGGCAGAATAGACCAATAGGATCTCTTCTGTCCTAAATACCCTCTGCCTGTCAGCCATTACACATCAACTTTACTTCCACTTTAAGACTTGCAGGAAATCAAAGCGGTTTCTGTACCCACAACCACCCCCAACCCAATTGCACTGCTCTGTAGAGACGGGCAGGACTGCCATTTATTCTTAATAGCACCCCCACACGTCTCAACTCGCAGCGGGTTTGCAGGTGTGGAAACCACAAAGGCACTACGTGATTTCCCTGCGGGCGCGTTTCGAAATAGGTGCATGCACTTTTTTTTTTTGCGGGAAACACATGCATAGCAGCCCATTCAAATGAATAGGCTGCTTTTTCCACGCAAAACACAAGCTGCGAACTCTCCAAGGTGGGAACCTAGGCTAACTGATGTGGAACTGTACCTTTCCAGTCAGTCCCCTCTGCCCTCAGCTATCCCTGATATTGCTGACTACATCACACAACCACTTGGCAAAATGGGCCTGCAGATGCGCTCTGCACTCTTTTTATTCCTACGGAGTTCATACTCAGAAGATTGCAAGTACAAAGTACATATGCAGGAACACTGACAAGTGTGGCTGTAGTCAGCAATATCTCCCTGGATCGGTAACAGGTGAGTAGAAACCAAAGGTGCAGTCATACATTGAAAAAGCATGTAGTCAGTGAAGTCCAAGCTGCTCTCCTGCATGCTTGTCGCTGGTCAGAGACTCACTAGGTAGTGAAGTCAGAATCAGGACGGCAGCCCAGTAGCGGTCATCCTGGTTCTGACTTCAAGCAGTCGTTTGCACCGAGGAAGCAGCTGACCAGGAAAAGCCTTAAACATTGGCAGCTCCTAAAGCAGGGGTAGGCAACTTTCAGCCCTCCAGCTGTTGAGGAACTACAAGTCCCTTTATGCCCATAGGGGACATGCTTGTGGATGGTAGGGGTGCTGAAATTAATCGATGCATCTCGATGCTGGTGTCCCCGATGCGGCATCGATGCATGCGACCGTAAAAATCGATTGCCGGGTGACGTCATTCCGACTTGCCCCGCCCCTCCTGGGAGAGCGCTCTGATCGTATTGTTAAATCAATCCTGTGTTGTGTGTGTACAATACATGCCACTCATGTGACTGCCCAGCCCGCCTCTCTCATCTCACGTCTCTCCTGACGTCAGCTGAGAATTCTCAGCCCCGCCCGCGGGCGGACTGTAGCTATTGGATGAGAAGAGAGTCAGGTGGGGCTGAGAATTCCCCGCTGACGTCAGGCGAGACGTGAGAGCAGAGAGGTGGGCCGGGCAGTCACATCGGGGGGCGCCAATGCTCGTGGTCGTGATGACCGCCGGCCACGAGCGATCGTGGGCACAAGAGGCAAAAAAGGGACGTGTGTGTGTGTAAACACACAAATGCCTGTTCTGGGAGGAGTGACCGATCGTGAGTTCCTAATAGCTAGGAACCACGATCTGTCATTTCCTCTAGGTCAGCCCCCTCCCCCTACAGTTAGAAACACACCTAGGGAACATAGTTATCCCCTTGATCGCCCCCTAGTGTTAACCCCATTCCCTGCCAGTGAAATTTTTACAGTAATCAGTGCATTTTTATAGCACTGATTGCTGTATAAATGCCAATGGTCCCAAAAATGTGTCAAAAGTGTTAGATGTGTCCACCATAATGTCGCAGTCCCGATAAAAAAAAAAAAAAAAAAAAAAAAAAAAAAACACAGATCGCCGCCATTACTAGTAAAAAAAAAAAAAATAATGATAATAATAATAATAATAAAAGCACTATAAATCTATTCCCTATTTTGTAGGTGCTATAACTTTTACGCAAACCAATCAATATACACCTATTGCAAAATTTTTTTACCAAAAATATGTAAAAGAATACATAATTGGCCTAAACTGAGAAAAAAAAAATTTGCTTTTTAAAAATAAATTGGGGATATTTATTATAGCAAAAAGTACAAAATATTGTGTTCTTTTTCAAAATTGTCACTGTTTTTTTGTTTATAGCGCAAAAAATAAAAACTGCAGAGTCGATCAAATACCACCAAAAGAAAGCTCTATTTGTGGGAAAAAAAGGACTGTTTGGGTGCAGCGCTGCACAACCGCGCAATTGTCAAAGCGACGCAGTGCTGAATCGCAAAAAATGGCCCGGTCATTCAGCAGCCAAATCTTCCGGGGCTGAAGTGGTTAAGGGAGTTAGGCCCCTTTCACACTGGGGCGGTTTGCAGGCGTTATTGCGCTAAAAATACCGCCTGCAAACCGCCCCTAAACAGCTTCCGCTGTTTGTTCAGCCCCGAGGGCTTTCACACTGAAGCGGTGCGCTGGCAGGACGGTAAAAAAAGTCCTGTCAGCCGCATCTTTGGAGCGGTGAAGGAGCGGGTTGTTCACCGCTCCTAAACCGCTCCTGCCCATTGAAATCAATGGGACAGCGCGGCTATACCGCGGCAATACCGCAGCTATAGCCGCGCTGTACGAGCTGTTTTATCCCTTTAACCGCACCGCTAGCAGCCGAATACCGCCGCAAAAACGACAGTAAAACAGCGCTAAAGATAGCGCTGTTTTACCGCCTATGCCCCCACCGCCCCAGTGTGAAAGGGGCCTTAGGGTATTTTTAATTCAAAGCGGAGTTCCAGTCAATTTTTTGTTTATTAAAAGTCAGCAGCTACAAAAAAAAAAAAAAAAAAAAAAAAAAAGTGTATCTTCTGACTTTTAATTAAAAAAAAAGACAGACACTCACCTGTCCCACAATCCAGCGACGTGGCCACCCAAACCCTCCCTTTTCTCCCCCGCCTGTCCACGGCGGGCAATACTACTGTGGCCATCTGGCTGTGACAGCTTGCAGCTTCACAGCAGGGTGTGCATGTCTTACTGCGCTGTCCTGAATGGCCGGGCAATCTTTTGGGACCTGTGATGTGTCCCAGAAGATTGCAGGGAGGAAGGGCCGCAAGGCGGCCCAAGCGGAAGTGGAAGCTCGTCGGTAATCGTAATGCATCGCGGAATCAAATCGTTGACCAGATAATCGAATCGTGAGACCAGTGAAGATGCGCACCTCTAGTGGATGGCAGACCTGCAATGTCTCATGGGACTTGTAGTTCCACAACTACTGGGGGCCAGAGTTTACCTACCTCTGTCCTAAAGGGATGATGTCCCAGATATCAATATAGGTAGCCTTCTGCTCCATTCTCTCTCCTGGGTTGTATTCTGGTTCCTGGGTAGCGACATCAATCACTGCAGGTCTGGCCTTGTTAGCCAAGAGCAGAGATGCAGCACTGAAGTCAGAGAACAACAGCTTCTGTCTGATGCATCTCACACAGGTTTCCTTTAGGATGAAGACAGAGCCTCTTTGAAGGACACCTGTAGTGAGAAGAATAATTGGACAGCCCTCCTTCTGAAAAGCTAGATGCCTGGCTGTCTCTGGCTTCAGCATTTTTGCTAGCCCAAAATGAGCTTATAGATTAAAAAGCAGGAGTGAAATGAGGATTCCTGATTTATGAGCTAGGATTAGCCCGACAGCCAGGCACCTGGCATTCTCAGAACGATAGGTTGGCCATGACAGTGGACAGTCTTCTGTTCACCCACAACCCACCGCCGGTACCTGCTTTGGCATCCTTCTCCATAATGACGATCCTCCCGTTAAGATCCTGCAGTTGGTGGTGCAGCTCCTGTAAGCGGCGGTTGGAGGTCTTCAGCTGGCTCTCTACATGGCTCTGATGTTTCTTGTCGGTGGACACCTTGCGCAGGTTCTCCGCCCCCTCTTTAATCTTCAGCTCCCTCTGGATCTCTCTCTTCAGCTGCTCTCTGGAGTCCTCCAGCTGCTGTTGGAAGCCGGGATCCAGCAGCTGTGGCCCCCCGTTCCTGAACTCCATCCTGAGACTGGCCTGTGGAAAGAGAGCGCAAAGGGTTAAGTCCGAGCTGCCGGCACCTAGAAAGGTAACTTGTGAAACATGACTCACGGAAGTAGAGACTGAGGGGAGAGACACCTGCACCACCCTGGGGAAAAGTACACATACACCGCCTGGATAGTCAGGAAATTAAAGTGGAACTTTAGAGTCCTCCTGATTCATTGTCCTAGCTGGAGGAGGAACACAAGACGGGACATTACAAGCCGGAGAGAAGGGAAGAGGAAAAAACAGAAAACGCAGCTTTGGGAAAACTTAGCAGACGGATCGTCATTTCCTGGAATTTCTTCCTGTTACTGGGCACCGCTGACTCAAACAGTCCGGGACAACATCCAGCCACTGTGCGACATACAAAGCGCCACTGTCCAACGCTACCTCCACCTCAATACAACCACACCTTATATATTAACTCTTCCTAATAAACAGCCTTAAAAGAGAAAGGTTCACGGAGAAGAGGTTTTAGGACCCATTTAGATTTTTAAGGTGCCTTAATTTGCATAATGTTGCAAATAATGCGTTGCCAAGGCACCAAAATATGCAAAAAAAAAAAAAAAAATTGCATATAACCTAGAAATTTAAAACGCAATGTGCTATCATGTGCTGCAGTGCAATCAAAAGAAATTGCACCAAAACACGTGTTTTGCTGCATTACCGCAACACGATAGGCTAAAAGGACCCTGAGGCTCCATTCACACTTGTGCATCAAAGTCGCATTACATCGCGCCCCCTATTCTTTTCAATAACACCCATTCAAATTGGTGGGACTTAAAGTCGCAGCGACTTTGAAAAGGTGCCTGCACTACCTTGGTGCGACTTTTGATCCATAGAATGTAAAGTCGGATCAAAATCGCTACCATAAGTCGCACTGGAAATTGTGCGACTTTGGAGACGCACTTATGTGAATGGAGCCTTAAAGCCAAACTCTGGGTAGGTAGATTAGGAGAAAAAAAAAACACACACACACACACACACACACACACACTTAAGTATTCCTAAAAAAAAAAAAAAAAAAAAATATATTGACTCTATGCGTACATGCAGCCAACAGCATAAGTACCCAAATCTGTTTTGATGCCTCCTGTTATATCTACCAAAGCAGTACATAAACTGGGAGAGGGAGGCGCAGCACTAGCAGCCAATCAGGTTATTTTTTGTTTAATACATTTTTATTAAAGAAAAATAGAAAAAAGATATACTTATATCACAAACTAGATACAGTCTTGGTGAGAAAACAGCATAAGTTTCAATGCTCACAAATTTACAATGAATGTCATGAAGCCAATAATACAATAACTACCTCTGGAGATACAAGAAGCCATTTAGGTTATGATGCATTCACATGCTGACAGAAGGAGAGAGCAGAGTGAACAGATGATTAATTTGTGTGTTTTTGCTCCTTCATTGTCCAATCAGCAGGCTGCAGGTGAAAAGGCAGAACCTGTATTTCTTAAAGGAAAACTGCAAGCAATTTTTTCTTCTTCCTTTAAATAAAACTGAGCCCCATCAAAAAAAAAAAAAAAAAAAAAAAAAAATCACTTTCAATCTTGAGCTGTTCTCTTTACAACATGGTATCCTTACACCTCCAAGTTGAAGGACATCCTATGAATTCAGGGTGTCAAGGGCCTACCCCTTTGGAGATATCATGGCATCCTTCATTCACTATGTAATGAATCAAAGTGCAGTGCTGGCATCAGGTTAGAATTACTTGCTGCCTCATGTAGGCCTGCCCACAGCTAGGATAAGACTCAAAAAAGGCAAGTATATAGTTAAAAAAGAAAAACCCTAGCAGAGAACATTTCACCCACCTGGCTGTACTGTCTGGCAGAGGTGTATAAATGCAAAATTTCAACTGTGCAATTAAGCCGTATGCCCAGAGTTTAGCTCTAAAGATTCAGCAGATTGTAACAGAAGGCAATGGTTTATAATACCCTGTGCTTTAGCAAACCTAACGTTTATTTAAAGCTTGTTCAGAACAGATGGGGGCTTCACACAGTCCAATAGGACCGTACAACCACCCAGATCAGTGCATTTCTAAGACGGGGGATTCTGATCAGTGTCCAACACCATCCGCATGTAAATCGCACATGGAGCAATTACCTGCTGTTCGGTATGGATAAGCTCCCCTTTGCCTACAGGGGCACAGATCTATCCCTGACCACAAGGAATTGTTCCATGTGCGATTACAGTGCCTTGAAAAAGTATTCATACCCCTTGAAATTTTCCACATTTTGTCACGTTACAACCAAAAACGTAAATGTATTTTATTGGTATTTTATGTGATAGACCAACACAAAGTGGCACATAATTGTGAGGTGGAAGGAAAATGATAAATGGTTTTTGCAATTTTTTTTTTTTTTTATAAATAAATATGTGAAAAGTGTGGCGTGCCTATGTATTCAGCTCCCTTTACTCTGATACCCCTAACTAAAATCTAGTGGAACCAATTGCCTTCAGAAGTTACCTAATTAGTAAATAGAGTCCACCTGTGTGTAATTTCATCTCAGTATAACTAAATACAGCTGTTCTGTAAAGCCCTCAAAGGTTTGTTAGAGAACCTTCATGAATAAACAGCATCATGAAGGCCAAGAAACACACCAGACAGGTCAGGGATAAAGTTGTGGAGAAGTTTAAAGCAGGGTTAGGTTATAAATATAAAACAATATCCCCAAGCTTTGAAGATCTTACAGAGTACTGTTCAATCCATCATCCGAAAATGGAAAGAGTATGGCACAACTGCAAACCTACCAAGACATGGCCGTCCACCTAAACTGACAGGTCGGGCAAGGAGAGCATTAATCAGAGAAGTAGCCAAGGGGCCCATGGTAACACTGGAGGAGCTGCAGAGATCCACAGCTCAGGTGGGAGAATCTGTCCACAGGACAACTATTAATCATGCGCTCTACAAATCTGGCCTTTATGGAAGAGTGGCAAGAAGAAAGTCATTGTTGAAAGAAAGCCATAAGAATTCCCGTTTGTAAGAAGCCCTGTGGGAGACACAGCAAACATGTGCAAGAAGGTGCTTTGCGCAGATGAGACCAAAATTGAACTTTTTGGCCTAAAACAACAACAATATGTGTGGTGGAAAATGAACACTACACATCACTCTGAACACACCATCCCCACTGTGAAACATGGTGGTGGCAGCATCATGTTGTGGAGATGCTTTTCTTCAGCAGGGACAGGGAAGCTGGTCAGAGTTTATGGGAAGATGGATGGAGCCAAATACATGGCAATATTAGAAGAAAACCTGTTAACTGGTGTGGAGGTTCACCTTCCAGCAGGACAACGACCCTAAACATACAGCTAGAGCTACAATGGAATGGTTTAGATAAGGGGTCTCAAACTGGCAGCCCTCCAGCTGTTGCGAAACTACAAGTCCCATCATGCCTCTGCCTGTGGGAGTCATGCTTGTAACTGTCAGCCTTGCAATGCCTCATGGGACTTGTAGTTTCCCAACAGCTGGTGGGCCACCAGTTTGAGACCCCTGGTTTAGATCAATGCATATTCATGTGTTGGATTTGGGTCTGGACATTGACTGGACCATTCTAACTGAGAATCTGTGGCAGAATATGAAAATTGCTGTTCACAGACGCTCTCCATTCGATCTGACAGAGCTTGAGCTAATTTTGCAAAGAAGAATGGGCAAAAATGTCACTCTCTAGATGTGCAAAGCTGGTAGAGACATCCCCAAAAAGACTTGCAGCTGTTATTGTAGAGAAAGGGGGTTCTACAAAGTATTAACTCAGGGGGGGCTGAATACAAATGTACGCCACACTTTTCACATATTTATTTGTAAAAACTTTTGAAAACCATTTCTTATTTTCCTTCCATTTCACAATTATGTGCCACTTTGTGTTGGTCTATCACATAAAATCCCAATAAAAATACATACATGTTTTTGGTTGTAACATGACAAAATGTGGAACATTTAAAGGGGTATGAATACTTTTTCAAGGCACTGTACATGTCAACGACCGGTTATAGATTTGTACAGGAATCCTGTCTGCGGCTGATCATAAACACCTGGCCATACCTGCCACAGAAATGCCCCGATCTGGGTAGTGTACAGCCCTGATCAGCCATAGACCTAAGCACCAAGTACTTGAATGTGCATAGTCCGACCACAAATTTACTATAAAACATGCAAACTTCAAAAGAGTCGCTTAAAGTGACACGGAGACTGGGTTCACACCTATGCGAATTGGATGCGGGTTTCTCCACATTCAATTCGCATGACAGGAGATTGTGACCGGCTCTCCTATACGCTCCTGAACCTCTCCTTTTCCCTAATTGCTTACATTTGTTTGGAGCAAGCAGTGCATGTTATTTGAGGACATGTACACTGCTCTATGAACACTACAAATCCTATAGTCCATCGAAAAAAAAAAAAAAAAAAGGAATTTGGAGGAGGCGGCAAGCAACGGGTGTTTTTTTTTTTGGTTTTTTGTACCCGAGTTTAGTGTCACTTTAACCACTTGCCACAGTACAATGTACTAGTACAGTGAGGGAAAAAAGTATTTGAACCCCTGCTGATTTTGTATGTTTTCCCACTGACAAAGAAATGATCAGTCTATAATTTAAATGGTAGGTTTATTTTAACAGTGAGACACAGAAAAATAAAAATATCCATAAAAAACGCATTTCAAAAAAGTTATAAAATTGATTTGCATTTTAAATGTTTGAAGTATTGGGGGGGGGCACCACGCTGTTTTTGTTTTTTTTTTACTGTTTTTTTTTGTTTTTTTTTATTGTGTCGTGGAGTTCCCCTTAAAATCCATACCAGACCCAAAGGGCCTGGTATGGATTGGGGGAGGGGGGAATCCCCTTGCCGTTTTTTTTCCCTCA
This sequence comes from Aquarana catesbeiana, assembly GCF_042186555.1. Classification (NCBI taxonomy): domain Eukaryota; kingdom Metazoa; phylum Chordata; class Amphibia; order Anura; family Ranidae; genus Aquarana; species Aquarana catesbeiana. The sequence goes on along the minus strand of NC_133332.1, from coordinate 244,698,733 downwards.
CTTTTTTATACTGCCGGCAATGTTTTTCTTTTTTTTTTCCCCCTTTTCAGCTGTCAGCGGAGAAGCCCATTGACAGCTGATGACTCATTGGTTAAGAACGCAGCGGCAGGCTTCCCAGCCCCGCTTCTTAACAACCAGCTTTCACTGTGCCCTGATAAGGCAAAGCTTTGCCCAATCAGGACTCAGAATGCACTGTGCAGCGCGAACATCCTGCAGAGTGCCCCGCAAATTCGGGTGTTCGCCAAACTGGCAATTTTCAGGCCAAACTTTTGTTTGGGCTTAACAGTTCCCCCAACACTAGTGGGGATCAGAGGACAAATTCTCAGCTGAGCTGGCAGACTCCAATGGAGCCCGCTCTGTGTGTAAGGGGTCTAAATGTAGGAAGGGAAGCTCTGCGGTAGGGGGGGTAACATCCAAATCCAAGCAACACAGACCGCCAAATCAGTGGGCTGGGTGATGGAGACCTGGTCCTGCCAAAAAGCATGCCACCAGCAGAGTCTCACGACCTCCTTCTAAGTCTCCAATGTTACTACATGCAATGCCAAGCTGCTGCTAACAAAGCAAACAGAATACTGGCATGTATTAAAAAGGGGATCCATTCCAGAGATAAAAAAAATAATTCTCCCGCTCTACAAGACTCTGGTCCGGCCGCACCTGGAGTATGCTGTCCAGTTCTGGGCACCAGTCCTCAGGAAGGATGTACTGGATATGGAGAGAGAGTACAAAGAAGGGCAACAAAGCTAATAAAGGGTCTGGAGGATCTTAGTTATGAGGAAAGGTTGTGAGCACTGAACTTATTCTCTCTGAAGAAGAGACGCTTGAGAGGGGATATGATTTAAATTTACAAATACTGTACTGGTGACCCCACAATAGGGATAAAACTTTTTTGGGAGTTTAATAAAACTTGTGGCCACTCATTAAAATTAGAAGAAAAGAGGTTTAACCTTAAACTACGTAGAGGGTTCTTTACTGTAAGAGCAGCAAGGATGTGGAATTCTCTTCCACAGGCGGTGGTCTCAGCGGGGAGCATCGATAGTTTCAAAAAACTATTAGATAAGCACCTGAACGACCACAACATACAGGGATATACAATGTAATACTGACATATAAAATCACACACATAGGTTGGACTTGATGGACTTGTGTCTTTTTTTGACCACACCTACTATGTAACTACTGTTCCTAGGATGTGGGCGAGTGCAACACTTGACAGGCATCGACAAAGGAGGCATGGCCCCAGACAAACATTGTGCCCACCCACATCTCGGCACCGGTAGTAGTATTGGAGGGTTAGAGGGAGGCCATGAGACATGGCATGTTTTTTTGGCGGGTTCGGCCCTCCATCGCCTGTCTCAGGCGGTCTGTGTTGCTTGGATTTGGATGGTTACACCCCCCCCCCCCCCCCCGACCTCGGAGCTGCACTTCCCTTTCTACATGTGGTCTAATAGACCCCAGATCTCTCAGTAAAGAGTACCTGACACTGCCCATGATACAACAAGGGATGTTGTTCATCCCTTATGATAGAAATAAAGTTTATGTAGATCCCACATGCAAATGCAAACGGTGATGGCACCACACAAATGCCTATGGAGATTTTTAGGTCCCGTAGTTTGTTGGCGCCATTCCACAGGCATTTTTAAAGCAGGACATGTGCGGTATCTATTCACTCAGCAGAACATCACCTTTTATATTTTACCAAAAATGGGTATTATATTGTGTTTGTGTTCACTAAAAGTCATTAAAAGTGCATCTTTTCCTAAAAATTTGCATTTGATAAACCGCTGTACCAATATTGTGAGACATAAAAAAATTGTAACAACCACCATTAGTTTCTCTAGGGCTTTTGCTTTCAGAAAAAAAAATATATACCTGTCCTGGGTTCCCGCGATGTCGACACCCAAAGCCGATTGTCGAAACTGCTCTCGGGTGCCGCCATTCAAGGCAAGGGAAACTGGCAGTAAAGCTTTTCGGCTCCTACTGCGCTAGCGCGAAGCGCGCTTGAGCTTCCCAACTGGCCCGACGGTGGAGGGAGGAGGAGGAGGAGGGGCTGAATTTCCAAGGAACGGCACTGCGGTGCTGTCCCCTGGAAGTGGGGAAGGGTACCTGTCAAAAACAGGTCCCCATTCCCCCTCTGAAGGGTGCCAAATGGGGGTGGGGGGTTGAGGAAGCATATAAGCGGAGATTCCACATTTGGGTGGAATTCTGCTTTAACATACATGTATTCAAAAAAATGTATAAAAAATATATTTTATATATATATATATATTTATTTAATATACATGTATGTATGTATGTACACACACACATGAAATGTGTGTGTATATGCACTTTTGGGTGGAACTCCGCTTTAAAGTATAATAAAAAAATTAGATATATATAATTTTTGATTATATGTACGTTAAAGCGGAGCTCCTCCCAAAAGTGTATATAATATATACAACTGAATTTCGATCTATGTATGCCTGGTTTTAGTTCAATTGAATGATGTATCTATGGAGCAGGTTTACACAGCAAGTCCACTAATCTCTGTTTTCATACAACCCCGTATCAAAGCCTGGTCATATAATGCCTCACCCATGTCACCATTTTATTGCACTGACAGGCTCCCTATTTATCCAGCATAGAAAATAGCTGCACACTCCATGCAGCTGACAGATATAATTTATAATATGTGTAGTTACAGAGCATTCTTGGCATATTTCACTAAACAAGGTAGTATGAAATTCCTGTCTGTATCCAGCCATCCCTCGTAAAACGGTTCTATATAATAATATATGATGATAGAAGGTCGGAAGAACCTGCCGGGGAAGCGCGAGCTCCAGAACAGGTTGAGTCACCTGACAAAAGATATTTAAAGTTCTCTGTATTAAAAGGAAAGAACGACGCCACCGCCGCCAGCTCAGACTAATAAACCCAGATCTGGAAACTGGATCCAACAAGGAGATATAATAAGATAAAATAATTAGGAACTGTATTCAATTATATCCTAGAGCCCTGGGGGGAAGAGGGAGGTTTTCTGGGCTACGGTGGTATGTGCTCCGCTAGGCTATTGAAGGGCTCAGGACAAAACCTGTATCGCTCATATACCACCGACCACCAACAAGCAGATGAACCATCAAAGACACAACACGACCGCATAACGCAGGGCTAGGCAACCTCATCGCTTTAGTTGTTGTGGAACTACAAGTTCCATAAAGAAGTTACAAAGTTGACAGCTGCAGGCATGATCCCCAGAGCCATGATATTCCTCTGATCTGGAGATTGAAGTGCAACACCAAAGGGTAAGAATCCCAAAAGAAGATTATTTCAAGTATTAATGGGGTATGGCATCCAGCGTGTTTTGGGGGTCCGACCTTCATCGGGGCTAAAATATGACTGACACTAAGCTGGAAGCAAGTAAAATACATTTCTACAATTTATTTTATTTAAACCTTTTTAGGCCCAATGAAGGGGGCGATGTAGGCCCCCCCAAAATGTGCTATACTCCATTAATGCTTGGATTAAACATCACGCTGGATTCTTACCCTCTGGTGTGGCACTTCAATCCCCGGATCAGAATTTGGCATAAACAACCCAGGCTTACTAGTAACCCCTTGGTTTACAGACGCTACCTACTAATTAGGGCTGAAACAACTAATCGATTATGAAATTAATCGATTACTACTCACTTTTGTTGCCAGCGGTTTAGACATTAATGGCTGTGCGTTGAGTTATTTTGAGGGGACAGCAAATTTACGCTGTTATACAAGCTGTACACTCACTACTTTACATTGTAGCAAAGTGTCATTGTTTACAAAAATGTGAGGGATGTACTCACTTTTGTGAGAATAGAAAATATATATATCTAAATTAGAAAACTGGCTAAAGATAGAGATATATATATATATATATATATATATATATATATATATATATATATATATATCTTTAGCCAGTTTTCTAATTTAGATAAACCTATTAGACCCCATAGCCAGGTCCTGACCATTTACAGCAATACAGCTTGGTCAAAACAGACTGGAGATGAGGCTACAACAGCTCACAGATGAGGTAATCTCTGTGATCTCTCCCTCATTCAGCAAGCTGCATTTATTACATTCACAGCACCGTACAATGCGGTAACACATAATTGGTTGACAGCACCAGCCTCTCCTCTCCCAGTCGGACTGCTGATGCACAGGGAATAACAAAAAGCCAATATAAAAACAGAAGAATGTACTATTAGAAAAAAAACTTTACACCTTTTCTGTTAAAAAAAAAAAAAAAAAAAAAAAAAAAAAAAAAACAACCCTTACACCTGAACGACTGACACATGGTCACTGAGATTTTCCAGCATGCTCACACATTTTTCCTATTACTGGGTAATTAAACTTTACAAACCCCAGTTGTTGTAGGTAATGCTTGGATCTGTCACATGCCGCTTGTATATATCATGGCATGTGTCCTTAGGCCCGTGGCAGCCACTGTGGATATCAAACCTTCAATCTTCAACATTAGTGAGCCGTCTAGGTCCAGGTTAACAAGTTACATTAGTATTTTACAAGGATGTCATTTTAGTACAACAAATTATATATCCATAAATGAGTAATGCTGTGAGGTGAGATGGGCGGCTGTCACATGTATAGTCTACAATTGTACACACGTACTCCATACATGTGACCTGAGAACAATGCACAGGTCTTATATAATATCTGATCAGTCTCTGTAGGGCCTCTTAGAAGTAAATACCACTTTTTTAGTGATTTGATCACGGGTGCATTGTAGTCTATGGAACAATTCTCACAGCTGTGTAACAATCAGTAATACGGGGGGAACGTACACCTGCCCAAATGTCACATTGGGAGCAGCAGCTGTGTGGATTTCCATTGCAGGGATGCGATCTGACACTTTAAAGTTGGGGGAAAAAAAACAAGCAGTACGAAAACGCACAGCACACAACCCCCAGCCAGAGGCGGCACTCTGCTAGCCTGCAGCATAAAATTCTTTGGCTAGTGTGAACCTAGTCTAAGAGCCCGGGCACACCATTATCACACAGAAAAACGCACTGAAAACGCATGTGCATTGATGTGCGTATGCGTTTTCTTGCACGATGGCATGCTTTTTAACGTCATCCGTTTTGAAAGTACTGGCGCCTGGCAGGGTTGAAATCTCATTTCTTTACTTTCAGTTGCGTTTATCTATGCTGCATATTAAAAATCTAAGCGCAGGCGTTATTGTGTATTTTTTATTATTGAACAAAGCGCAATGCAAAGCACGTCTACACAGCGCTGTGGTGTAAATACGGCTCCGTTGTTCTCTATGTGTGCTTACAGTGGCCTATGTTGATCCCAGGGTGGATATAAATCAATGATTTAAAAAAAAAAAAAAATCTTATTTTTTTTTTTTTTTTTTTTTTTTTATCAAATTTATTTTCATAAAATGCTTTTGGAGTAAAAATCCATCTAAAGATAGTTTATTCAGCATGAAATTGAGCTAAGTTATGTAGCATTCAATGAATCCAAACTGAGATAAAATGCACTGCATTGATGCATTCACACATTGTCACAGTAATCATGGGATAAAACAAAGTTCAGGAATAGTCCTTTATCCCATTGTTTTGCAAATCTATGTACACTACAAACTGTATGACTGAATTGGTTCTGATATCGCTGTTTTACTTACCTGACAGCTTATTATTCTAAATTGGAAACCTTCATTTTGTTCTCAAATATTAAAGATTCTAACTACCAGCAGGAATAAGTCCTTACATTTAAAGAGCACCTGTCATTTCACATCCATCATGGCAGCGCCTGTTAGCGGGCATCCACTCACCTGCTGCCGCCACATCCCTCCCCTTGTTGTGTACCAGCCATCCCATTAAAGTGAATGGGACTGTCAGTGAGTAACAAGCGGGTCAGAGGAGGAGCCACTGTGGGACAGAGATGACAGTTGCTCTTTAAAAATTATGATTTAAATGGAGTTGATTTAAATCAAGCCTTTTTACTAGTAATTTAAAATTGTGATTTAAATCAAATCCACCCTGGTTGATCCAGAGCAGAAAAGTCACTGCACATAGTGTGAAAGGGCCCTAATCCTAGGTTCCTGCCTATGTGTTCTTTAGTGTGTTTTGCAGTCTGCAGAAATGCACTGCAGTACATTAAAAAAAAAAATTGCCAGCAAAAAAATCATTGGGGGAAAAAAAAAAAAACAGCGTGGGGTCTCCCAATCCATACCAGGCCCTTTGGGTCTGGTATGGATTTTGAGGGTAACCGCACACCAAAATGTAAAAAAAAATGGCGTGGGGGGCCTCCCCCAAAATCCATACCAGACCCTTATCTGAGCATGCAGCCCAGTAGGTCAGGAAAGAGACGGGCCACATGCCCTCAACATGGGTGTTGCTTTGTTGGAGGCATGTGGCCTGGTATGGTTTCGGGGGGGGGGGGGGGGGGGGGGTTTGGGGGGTTGGTTGACCCCTCCCTTTCCTGACCTGCATACTCAGATAAGGGTCTGGTATGGATTTTGGGGCAGACCCCACTGCATTTTTTTATTTTATGTTGCCGTGGGGTTTTCTTTAACAATCATAGCAGACCCAAAGGGCTTAGTATGGATTTTGGGGGGGATGCACACCGTCTACCCCCCCGAGTATTTTATTGTCAGAAATTCTTTTACATTCAGCTGTCAGCGGGGAATCCTGCTGACAGCTGATGACTCGTCGGTTGTTAAGGACACAGTAGCTGGCTACTCCTAAACAACCTGCTATTTACAGGAAGGGAAAAAAAAAAAAACACAAAAGGCAGGAAAACTGCATGCATGAAAAACGCAATGTGAACCTAGGGTAAGAGATGATTTCTTCTCACTTTGGGGATATTTCCTTTTACTTCCTGTTGTACCTCCAGGATGGGAAGTAAAGAGAAATCTCCACAAGAGAAAAAAAAAAAACACAACAATAGTTCTAACCCTTCCCTGCCAAAACGAAGAACAGTTTTCCCTCCAGCATCTTCCTCTTACAAGCCAGACCCGACATCGGCTCTGACACACAAGGTGCTACAGCAGCTCATGACAACCAATTACATATATTTAGCTGACCTAATTACTGTTAATGAGAATTGTAATTGCTTTTTTGTGGGTCAGTGTGCTTTAAAAGATCCTAAATTGCAAATGATAATCAAATCTGTAACAGGAGGTTAACTGGCACAAGTCCAACTTCAGGAAAAACTTTTTCTTGATTTGGACATAGCAGGGAAGGAATACGACCACCAATACGTTTGTACTGCAGCCAACTCAACGCACAATTTATTTGGAGATGTCAGCATAATAATATCTCAGGAGATCACAGGTGACCTTTCACACTAGACAACACACAGCAAATTATGGGGGGGGGCAAATATCCACCTTTTAAAGGAGTGTACTTTTATAATAGTATATTGTAAGCCAAAAATGTTTTACTTTTTGGACATAAAGGGGATGATTAGAACCCTTATGAGATTTATTTGATTTTTTTTGCTCTGTGGGTTTCATTGGGGAGATTTTGCTTCACTTCCCATCCTGGGGAAACAGGAAGTTTGAGAGAATAATTTTCCTAATGGATAGATCAGTGATGGCGAACCTTGGCACCCCAGATGTTTTTGAACTACATTTCCCATGATGCTCGTGCACTCTGCAGTGTAGTTGAGCATCATGGGAAATGTAGTTTGAAAACATCTGGAGTGCCAAGGTTCGCTATCACTGGGATAGATTGTGATCACCAGAATGTGTCTCCATTGGGAGATTTCCCCTCACTTCCTGTTCTATTGATAACTGCAATATTTTCCCCATCGCCCTCTCTCCCAAAGATTACAGTTAACAGGGGAACTAGTGAGGGGAAATCTCTCCAAGGGAGGGCCAATCAGCAGTACAAACCTCACCGGGGTACTAGCACTGTCCTACTTTATCCAAAACTTTTGGCTTTAGATGCACCATTAGCCCAGTTGTGACTAATCCATTATTAGATTTCAGGTCCAACTGGGTCATGATGCCAATGTGTCCCCCTCTCAGATAGATAGTGGCAGACATAATCAGCAAGGGGCCCCTGTCATCTGGGCCCCCCCATTTAGCTGTCGCCTGCTTTTCCTACCCTGATAGGGCTACGCGGGTCATTTTAATCTCTTGCTACAAAGATTTTACCATTTCACCCGAATAGACTACCGAATCTGACTAAAATCTCTAGATGTATCAAATGATTGCTAAACAAATGCCTCCTATGGGGTAGGAAACACAAGAATCACGTAGGATAGTCTGGTATGACCACACAATGCCCCATTCATCTGGAACAAATCACTCCACAATATACGGGACATGCTACTTGTGTAGCTTACTCCATAGGCAGCCATTCATTCCAATAGTTCAGTGATCGCTGGCTACTCCTAGTGATCCATTCCCACTGAATGTCATTGGGATACAAACAGATCTCCTGGGTAGCTCCAGCCTATTCAGGCGACTGCCAGTAAGGGGTTAATGTGCCACTGAACCCAAAGATAAAAATTTAATATATTTAAGCATACCAGTCCTGAAGTGTGGTGGCCGCATTCGTTTTCTTTTTTTTTAGACCAAGAACATTTTCATCAAGTACAGAAAATATCCAGTGATATTGTCAACAATGCTGTGCCCTTAAGCAACAATCAGGTCAGCAACAGAGTGACATCTTGACGCATCTGGCTATAGGGGGCGCTATTTCATACAGACAGATCAGAAGCCTCTTTAGTGTTCCTACAGCTGGCAATTTGACTCTGCTAGTAGAATCGCCCATCTGACATCAGCCCAATGACTGCTACACACTGCAATACCTTACATTTTGGGTTTGTAGATTTAGTGACCAGGGATTATAATTGCCTTGTAGCCCTAAGAGTAGTGACAGCGGGAGGGCGACCAGCACCCACATCTCCTGAAAATGGGTCACCGAGGCTTCATTGTACACAATCTTTACACACAAGACGTTCCTCTGATGTACAAGGACAGAAATGGGAACATTCCAAATAACTTCTTATCCCCTAAAACACACATGTACGCAAATCACCATAGAGATCCTATGGGACAAATATTCTGTACACACCATACCTGCCAGAGATTGTCCCTCCCCCAGACAGCAGGTACACCCCTATCCAACCGTCCACATATGACAGACCTATACAACATATACACATAATCGGTACACCTCCTATATACATATAATAGACCTCCCCCCCCATACACATATCCCATTGACCTGTCCGCCCCATATACTCAACCTGTCCCCCCCCCATCCCCATATATTCAACCTGTCCCCTCCCCCCCCCATCCCCATATACTCAACCCGTCCGCCCCATCCCCATATATTCAACCTGTCCCCCCCCCCCCCCCCATCCCCATATATTCAACCTGTCCCCCCCCCCCCATCCCCATATATTCAACCTGTCCCCCCCCCCCCATCCCCATATACTCAACCCGTCCGCCCCATCCCCATATATTCAACCTGTCCCCCCCCCCATCCCCATATATTCAACCTGTCCCCCCCCCCCATCCCCATATACTCAACCTGTCCCCCCCCATCCCCATATATTCAACCTGTCCCCTCCCCCCCCATCCCCATATACTCAACCCGTCCGCCCCATCCCCATATATTCAACCTGTCCCCCCCCCCATCCCCATATATTCAACCTGTCCCCCCCATCCCCATATATTCAACCTGTCCCCCCCCCCCCCATCCCCATATATTCAACCTGTCCCCCCCCCCCATCCCCATATATTCAACCTGTCCCCCCCCCCATCCCCATATATTCAACCTGCCCCCCCCCCATCCCCATATATTCAACCTGCCCCCCCCCCATCCCCATATATTCAACCTGTCCCCCCCCCATCCCCATATATTCAACCTGTCCCCCCCCCATCCCCATATATTCAACCTGTCCCCCCCCCCCATCCCCATATATTCAACCTGTCCCCCCCCCCATCCCCATATATTCAACCTGTCCCCCCCCCATCCCCATATACTCAACCTGTCCCCCCCCCATCCCCATATACTCAACCTGTGCGCCCCATCCCCATATACTCAACCTGTGCGCCCCATCCCCATATACTCAACCTGTGCGCCCCATCCCCATATACTCAACCTGTCCCCCCCATCCCCATATATTTAACCTGTCCCCCCCCCCATCCCCATATATTCAACCTGTCCCCTCCCCCCCCATCCCCATATACTCAACCCGTCCGCCCCATCCCCATATATTCAACCTGTCCCCCCCCCCATCCCCATATATTCAACCTGTCCCCCCCATCCCCATATATTCAACCTGTCCCCCCCCCATCCCCATATATTCAACCTGTCCCCCCCCCATCCCCATATATTCAACCTGTCCCCCCCCCCATCCCCATATATTCAACCTGTCCCCCCCCCATCCCCATATATTCAACCTGTCCCCCCCCCATCCCCATATATTCAACCTGTCCCCCCCCCCATCCCCATATATTCAACCTGTCCCCCCCCCCATCCCCATATATTCAACCTGTCCCCCCCCCCATCCCCATATATTCAACCTGTCCCCCCCCCATCCCCATATACTCAACCTGTCCGCCCCATCCCCATATACTCAACCTGTGCGCCCCATCCCCATATACTCAACCTGTGCGCCCCATCCCCATATACTCAACCTGTGCGCCCCATCCCCATATACTCAACCTGTGCGCCCCATCCCCATATACTCAACCTGTGCGCCCCATCCCCATATACTCAACCTGTGCGCCCCATCCCCATATACTCAACCTGTCCCCCCCATCCCCATATACTCAACCTGTCCCCCCCATCCCCATATATTTAACCTGTCCCCCCCCCCATCCCCATATATTCAACCTGTCCCCTCCCCCCCCATCCCCATATACTCAACCCGTCCGCCCCATCCCCATATATTCAACCTGTCCCCCCCCCATCCCCATATATTCAACCTGTCCCCCCCCATCCCCATATATTCAACCTGTCCCCCCCCATCCCCATATATTCAACCTGTCCCCCCCCCCATCCCCATATATTCAACCTGTCCCCCCCCCATCCCCATATATTCAACCTGTCCCCCCCATCCCCATATATTCAACCTGTCCCCCCCCCCATCCCCATATATTCAACCTGTCCCCCCCCCCATCCCCATATATTCAACCTGTCCCCCCCCCCATCCCCATATACTCAACCTGTGCGCCCCATCCCCATATACTCAACCTGTGCGCCCCATCCCCATATACTCAACCTGTGCGCCCCATCCCCATATACTCAACCTGTGCGCCCCATCCCCATATACTCAACCTGTGCGCCCCATCCCCATATACTCAACCTGTCCCCCCCATCCCCATATATTTAACCTGTCCCCCCCCCCATCCCCATATATTCAACCTGTCCCCCCCCCATCCCCATATACTCAACCTGTCCGCCCCATCCCCATATACTCAACCTGTCCGCCCCATCCCCATATACTCAACCTGTCCGCCCCATCCCCATATACTCAACCTGTCCGCCCCATCCCCATATACTCAACCTGTCCTCCCCATATACTCAACCTGCCCCCCCCATCCCCATATACTCAACCTGCCCCCCCATCCCCATATATTCAACCTGTCCCCCCCCATATACTCAACCTGTCCTCCCCATATACTCAACCTGCCCCCCCCCATCCCCATATACTCAACCTGCCCCCCCATCCCCATATATTCAACCTGTCCCCCCCCATATACTCAACCTGTCCCCCCCCCATCCCCATATACTCAACCTGTCCCCCCCATATACTCAACCTGTCCGCCCCATCCCCATATACTCAACCTGTCCGCCCCATCCCCATATACTCAACCTGTCCGCCCATCCCCATATACTCAACCTGTCCGCCCCATCCCCATATACTCAACCTGTCCGCCCCATCCCCATATACTCAACCTGTCCGCCCCATCCCCATATACTCAACCTGTCCGCCCCATCCCCATATACTCAACCTGTCCCCCCCATCCCCATATACTCAACCTGTCCCCCCCATCCCCATATACTCAACCTGTCCCCCCCATCCCCATATACTCAACCTGTCCGCCCCATCCCCATATACTCAACCTGTCCCCCCCATCCCCATATACTCAACCTGTCCCCCCCATCCCCATATACTCAACCTGTCCCCCCCATCCCCATATATTCAACCTGCCCCCCCCATATATTCAACCTGTCCCCCCCATATACTCAACCTGTCCTCCCCATATACTCAACCTGCCCCCCCCATCCCCATATATTCAACCTGTCCCCCCCCATATACTCAACCTGTCCCCCCCCATCCCCATATACTCAACCTGTCCCCCCCATATACTCAACCTGTCCGCCCCATCCCCATATACTCAACCTGTCCGCCCCATCCCCATCCCCATATACTCAACCTGTCCGCCCCATCCCCATCCCCATATACTCAACCTGTGTGCCCCATCCCCATATACTCAACCTGTGTGCCCCATCCCCATATACTCAACCTGTGTGCCCCATCCCCATATACTCAACCTGTGTGCCCCATCCCCATATACTCAACCTGTGTGCCCCATCCCCATATACTCAACCTGTGTGCCCCATCCCCATATACTCAACCTGTGTGCCCCATCCCCATATACTCAACCTGTCCCCCCCATCCCCATATACTCAACCTGTCCCCCCCATCCCCATATACTCAACCTGTCCCCCCCATCCCCATATACTCAACCTGTCCCCCCCATCCCCATATACTCAACCTGTCCCCCCCATCCCCATATACTCAACCTGTCCTCCCCATATACTCAACCTGCCCCCCCCATCCCCATATACTCAACCTGCCCCCCCATCCCCATATATTCAACCTGTTCCCCCCCCCATATACTCAACCTGTCCCCCCCCATCCCCATATACTCAACCTGTCCCCCCCCATCCCCATATATTCAACCTGTCCCCCCCCATATACTCAACCTGCCCCCCCCCCCCATCCCCATATACTCAACCTGCCCCCCCCATCCCCATATACTCAACCTGCCCCCCCCCCCATCCCCATATACTCAACCTGTCCGCCCCATCCCCATATACTCAACCTGTCCGCCCCATCCCCATATACTCAACCTGTCCGCCCCATCCCCATATACTCAACCTGTCCCCCCCATCCCCATATACTCAACCTGTCCCCCCCATCCCCATATACGCAACCTGTCCGCCCCATCCCCATATACGCAACCTATCCCCCCCATCCCCATATACTCAACCTGTCCCCCCCATCCCCATATACTCAACCTGTCCCCCCCATCCCCATATACTCAACCTGCCCCCCCCCCATCCCCATATACTCAACCTGTCCGCCCCATCCCCATATACTCAACCTGTCCGCCCCATCCCCATATACTCAACCTGTCCCCCCCATCCCCATATACTCAACCTGTCCCCCCCATCCCCATATACTCAACCTGTCCCCCCCCATCCCCATATACGCAACCTGTCCGCCCCATCCCCATATACGCAACCTATCCCCCCCATCCCCATATACTCAACCTGTCCCCCCCATCCCCATATACTCAACCTGTCCCCCCCATCCCCATATACTCAACCTGTCCCCCCCCCCCCCATCCCCATATACTCAACCTGTGTGCCCCATCCCCATATACTCAACCTATCCCCCCCATCCCCATATACTCAACCTGTCCGCCCCATATACTCAACCTGTCCCCCCCATCCCCATATACTCAACCTGTCCCCCCCATCCCCATATACTCAACCTGTCCCCCCTTATACTCAACCTGTCCCCCCCCCCCCATCCCCATATACTCAACCTGTGTGCCCCATCCCCATATACTCAACCTGTCCGCCCCATCCCCATATACTCAACCTGTGCGCCCCATCCCCATATACTCAACCTGTGCGCCCCATCCCCATATACTCAACCTGTCCCCCCCATCCCCATATATTCAACCTGCCCCCCCCCATATACTCAACCTGCCCCCCATCCCCATATACTCAACCTGTCCTCCCCATATACTCAACCTGCCCCCCCCCCATCCCCATATACTCAACCTGCCCCCCCATCCCCATATACTCAACCTGTCCCCCCCATATACTCAACCTGTCCGCCCCATATACTCAACCTGTCCGCCCCATCCCCATATACTCAACCTGTCCGCCCCATCCCCATATACTCAACCTGTCCGCCCCATCCCCATATACTCAACCTGTCCGCCCCATCCCCATATACTCAACCTGTCCGCCCCATCCCCATATACTCAACCTGTCCGCCCCATCCCCATATACCCAACCTGTCCGCCCCATCCCCATATATTCAACCTGCCCCCCCCCCCCCCATATATTCAACCTGTCCTCCCCATATACTCAACCTGTCCCCCCCCATCCCCATATACTCAACCTGCCCCCCCCATCCCCATATATTCAACCAGTCCTCCCCATATACTCAACCTGCCCCCCCCCATCCCCATATATTCAACCTGTCCCCCCCCCATATACTCAACCTGTCCCCCCCATCCCCATATACTCAACCTGTCCCCCCCATCCCCATATATTCAACCTGTCCCCCCCCATCCCCATATACTCAACCTGTCCCCCCCCCCATATACTCAACCTGTCCCCCCCCCATATACTCAACCTGTCCCCCCCCCATCCCCATATACTCAACCTGTCCCCCCCATCCCCATATATTCAACCTGTCCGCCCCATATATTCAACCTGTCCCCCCCCATATACTCAACCTGCCCCCCCCCCCATCCCCATATACTCAACCTGCCCCCCCCATCCCCATATACTCAACCTGTCCGCCCCATCCCCATATACTCAACCTGTCCGCCCCATCCCCATATACTCAACCTGTCCGCCCCATCCCCATATACTCAACCTGTCCGCCCCATCCCCATATACTCAACCTGTCCGCCCCATCCCCATATACTCAACCTGTCCGCCCCATCCCCATATACTCAACCTGTCCCCCCCATCCCCATATACTCAACCTGTCCCCCCCATCCCCATATACTCAACCTGTCCGCCCCATCCCCATATACTCAACCTGTCCGCCCCATCCCCATATACTCAACCTGTCCGCCCCATCCCCATATACTCAACCTGTCCGCCCCATCCCCATATACTCAACCTGTCCGCCCCATCCCCATATACTCAACCTGTCCCCCCCATCCCCATATACTCAACCTGTCCCCCCCATCCCCATATACTCAACCTGTCCCCCCCCATCCCCATATACTCAACCTGTCCCCCCCATCCCCATATACGCAACCTGTCCCCCCCATCCCCATATACGCAACCTGTCCGCCCCATCCCCATATACGCAACCTGTCCCCCCCATCCCCATATACTCAACCTGTCCCCCCCCATCCCCATATACTCAACCTGTCCCCCCCATCCCCATATACTCAACCTGTCCCCCCTTATACTCAACCTGTCCCCCCCCCCCATCCCCATATACTCAACCTGTGTGCCCCATCCCCATATACTCAACCTGTGTGCCCCATCCCCATATACTCAACCTATCCCCCCCATCCCCATATACTCAACCTGTCCGCCCCATATACTCAACCTGTCCCCCCCATCCCCATATACTCAACCTGTCCCCCCCATCCCCATATACTCAACCTGTCCCCCCCCATCCCCATATATTCAACCTGTCCCCCCCCCATATACTCAACCTGTCCCCCCCATCCCCATATACTCAACCTGTCCCCCCCATCCCCATATACTCAACCTGTCCCCCCTTATACTCAACCTGTCCCCCCCCCCCATCCCCATATACTCAACCTGTGTGCCCCATCCCCATATACTCAACCTGTGTGCCCCATCCCCATATACTCAACCTGTCCGCCCCATCCCCATATACTCAACCTGTCCGCCCCATCCCCATATACTCAACCTGTCCGCCCCATCCCCATATACTCAACCTGTCCGCCCCATCCCCATATACTCAACCTGTCCGCCCCATCCCCATATACTCAACCTGTCCGCCCCATCCCCATATACTCAACCTGTCCCCCCCATCCCCATATACTCAACCTGTCCGCCCCATATACTCAACCTGTCCGCCCCTTCCCCATATACTCAACCTGTCCCCCCCATCCCCATATACGCAACCTGTGTGCCCCATCCCCATATACTCACTCAATCTATACAGGTATAATAGACCTGTTCACCCCCCATACATATAACAGGTACACCTCCTATATACAGTACACACCCCATACATGTATAATAGACCCCACCTCCTTACACATGATAGACATGTACATCTCATATACATATTATAGACCACCACATACACTTATAACAGATCTGTACACCTCCTATCAACATAGGATAGACCCCCCAAACACATACCATAGATCTTTATACCCAATATACATATAACAGACCACCTCTCACATACACATATCATAAACATGTCCAACCCCCCCTCCCTACACACAATAGACATACACCCCATATACATATAAATAGAACTGTACACACCCCATATACAGATCATCATACACCTGTACACCCCATATACAGAGATCATACACCTGTACACCCCATATACAGAGATCATACACCTGTACACCCATATACAGAGATCATACACCTGTACACCCCATATACAGAGATCATACACCTGTACACCCCATATACAGAGATCATACACCTGTACACCCCATATACAGAGATCATACACCTGTACACCCCATATACAGAGATCATACACCTGTACACCCCATATACAGAGATCATACACCTGTACACCCCATATACAGAGATCATACACCTGTACACCCCATATACAGAGATCATACACCTGTACACCCTATATACAGATCATACACCTGTACACCCCATATACAGAGATCATACACCTGTACACACCCACCTGCTCTCTGTGCCGCTCACATGTCTCCAGGGCTCAGTGTACACTTTAGACCTCCCCGGTACACGGCGGACCCCGCACTCCTCTCCCCGGTACACGGCGGACCCCGCACTCCTCTCCCCGGATCTCCTCCAGCCGCTCTTCTCGCACTCACTTCAATCTTCCCGGGAAAAGCTGCTCCACCCAGCGGGGAGCACCGTGTACTGCACTCCTTAACGGCTGGACAAGCGCCCCCAGCGAGGAGAGATTGTCAACACCAAGCAAAAGAACAATTTGAAATAGCAGCAGTGGACAAGCAAAGAATTGCTGCTTGCATGCATTTGCAGAGGGAAATTCTACCATCTTGTGGACATATAGCAAAATGCAGAGTTAAAGTGTATATAAAGTCACTATGAATAATAGTTTAAGCTCACCTTTTCACAAAAAAATAGTGGTGTCAGTGGCGGCTGGTGCTCAAAATTTTTGGGGGGGGCGCAAACAAGCTGAAAAAAGACATCAATTGCAGCCTCACTGTGCCCATCAAACGCAGCCACTGTGCCATCAAATGTGGCCACTGTGCCATAAAATGATCCCACTGTGCCCATCAAATGCAGCCACTGTGCCCATCAAATGCAGCCACTGTGCCCATCAAATGCAGCCACTGTGCCCATCAAATGCGGCCACTGTGCCCATCAAATGCGGCCACTGTGCCCATCAAATGCAGCCACTGTGCCATCAAATGCGGCCACTGTGCTCATCAAACGCAGCCACTGTGCCATCAAATGCTCCCACTGTGCCATCAAACACAGCCACTGTGCCCATCAAATGCCATCACTGTGCCCATAAAACCCTGCCACTGTGCCCATCGAATGCCACCACTGTGCCCCCCCCACTCGCCATCTGCCTGGCACTTACCCTGTCTCGGTGGGGCAGCAGGTGACAGCGGTGAGCGGTTTCCTCCATGTCCTCGATGTCTTATTCCGTCCTCTCCTCCCATCCTCTCCTATGATTGGACGCCTGATAGGCGCCTAATCACAGCACCTGTCATTTCAGCCAATCAGGTGACAGGTAACAGACTTGAGCACCTGATTGGGGGAGAGGCGGTTCAGTGTTAAGAAAGCGAATATTCATTCACTTTCCTAACACAGCTGAGTGAACTGCGAGCGCCAAGCATGGCACTCGCTGTTTACCTTTTTTTGACACCTATTAGAGCCTATGGCTCTAATCAGGTGCTTAAAAAAAAATCCCCGCTGCTGTAATTCAGGCACCCAGTGCCCGAAAAGGGGCTGGGCGCCTGAATAGGAGGTGGCAGCGGCGGCCATGGATAGATTCATGTAATGAATGAATCTATGTATTGGTGATAGAGGGGTGGCTGTAAAGAGGGGGCAGCGCCCGTGCGCCCTTATGGATGCACTGCCACTGGGTGGTGTGTATCTTCCTCCCTATGTACATGATCCTGAAACTGTCCTCCTTCCTGGACACTGACAGTCTTTGATAATCAAACATGCAAAGCCCCTTAAGGACTAGGAACTCTCAGTCCCTAAGAAAGTAGCACAATGTATTGTAGGCTGCATACTGGAGTATCTCCAACTCCACTGTAGACAATGATCCCAGCTCTACTGCCTGCAGGAACTACCAGCCCACCTGGCTGCTTCTTCACCAGCCCATCCAGCTGCTGTAAAGATCTCGCAGGGCAAGGGAAAGGAAAGGTTAAACACAATGCTGTCTTCCTGAAAGGCTTGCTACATGTGGCAGTCTCTCCCCTTGTGAATCTCTAGGTATCCTGATGTACTCACACTGTTCTCCTTGCTCTCTGCTGCTCTTTAGGCAAGATTTCTTTTAAACCACACTGCTGTCAGGATTCTCCAAATCATGTCCAAGCTCCAGCCTGAGGCAGAGCCCCCCTCCCAGACACAGGGACCATGACAGTCTCTTCAGCACTCCATCTTCCACCCGACTCCCCAGCTGGCAGGGCTCAGCCACCCTGCCAGGCCCACTGCCTGGGGTTTGGCCAAACTCCCTCAAGTATGCAGATCAACTGTCCTGGTCTTCTGCCCACTAATTTCTAGAAGTTTTACCAAACTTCCAGAACTCAGGAGGAGGCACCAGAGACCTGCTTGTATGAGTCATCCAGCCTGACCTGCAGTAAACCCTGACCCAAGTTAACCATGAGTCAAAGCTGCGATTCTGCTCCATGACACTGCCAATTGCCTGCTCCAGTGTCCAGAAGCAACTGCAGAATTCTATGTATAGAACTGCTATCTACCTGCTAGTATCTTCAGTGAATATTGATATCCTAACCCCCCCGATGAACTGGAGTCCCCTTTTAACCTATATTGGTTCTCCTACTGAATCCTCGCCTGATACTCCTGCCTACAATGTCCTGCTGGATTGTCCTGGTTGGCATCCGCAGTCCAGGTTTCTTCAAGTTGTCACACGTTAAGACACAATGGGTTAACTTCTCCTCTGGAACCCACAGGACCACCTCTTCCTAGCTAAATAAAATAAATGACAGCCCCCTCCACAACTGAAGTGTTCTTCTTTTTTGGTCATGCTCCAGGCCACCTGTTGATCGCAGTTGGCAAGTACTTTTTTTGCTGCAAGAATTTTTCCCCCTGCCACACTTACCCCTCCCAGTGTTGGAAGACCCAGAATCTTGGAAGTAAACCCTCCTTAAACTGGGTGTCCTCTGTGCTGAGGCATGGGCAATGTTGCTAAACCACTTGCCGCCCGCCCACCATCAAATGAAGGCTGCATTCTGGGTGGACGTCATATGACAGCCTCCCAAAACGACCGCTCTCGCATGCCCCTGGGTGCGCGCAGTGCGGCGATCGTGTCCGCACCATGTTGCTAGGACATGGCATGACCCCGATCTGTGTAAAGAGCCGCGGCTCCAACACGCGCTCCAACTCTCGGTTTGTATCCCGCCAGAGCGCCAACGATTCCTGCGGGTCAGGATGCCGGTTCCACCTGGACCTGTGAGATGTGTTTGCTGCAGACAGCCTGGATGGTGATAGTGCGGTTCAATGGCTCTGTGGCTTACGCATGCATTTGCAAATGTGTGCAGATTAAACCCCTGCGTTTAATGCATACTGTTAGACAGGTTATTTGGTTGTCTGCGGGCTGGGGGAAAGTTAAGCTTGTTTTTTTCCATGGATTTATCCATGGCCCTGTTTGTACTCAATGGACCCTATTATGCCTATATACAGATACCTCAAATGGGAGTTTTTAATGCACCTTTTTCATTAAATGTTACAGTCTTTACTGAGAGGCGCCTGTGTCTTTCCCTCTGTTTTACATGTTTTCGCTCAAGTCAGTCGTATTTCAGAAGCGTTTAGGAGACTAAATCTTATAGGCCAGACTGCAAATTTACCAGATCACAGTGGAAGGGGCTCGAAGTTCCTTTTTACATGGAATAATCTCCAGATCAGGCTGCTAAACATCCGGAACATTTTGATGGTGTGCACAACCAAGTCTCTTCTGGTGGGAGCCAGGATACATCAAGGACCGCTGGGTCCCAAAAATAGTTAGGTGGGAGTACAATAGAGAATTCAAATAATTTCATTCATGACAAACAGATCACAAGAAAAAATTCTTGTAAGATGACGCATAAGAATTATACTGCAACAAGTCCAGTGCTGGTGCCACCAGAGGAACAGAATCTGGGGGTTTTCTCATAATTTTCTCTAGTACCCAAAGCATCAGGAGCCAGTGGCGGAACTTTCAGGGTCGCAGCAGTCGCACTTGCAACTGGGCCCTGCCGTTCTGCCGCTGTAGGGGGGGGCAAGACCCAGCATCTCCCCCTGCACCTCTGGCTTTCAGTTTGGGATGCAGTGGGGGGAGGGGGGGAGGGGGAGGCAGAGATCGGCAGCTCTATGGTGCCCGTGGTGCTTGTAGTTCTTCTCCCGAGTGTATACAGTGGAGAGGGGAGGGGCCTCTGACCCGGGCATGTATCAGTTTCACTCTTCAGTGTGCAAGTGGGTCGCTCTGCTTATACACTCCTGCTGATAGCTGCCCGTGTCAGAGGCCCCTCCCTCTCCAGTGTGTACACTCGGGAGGAGAACTACAAGCTACAAGGGGGCTCTGGGGACCCTGATATAAGGGGGGGCTCTTTGGGGACCCTGATGTATGAGGGGGGCTCTCTGGGGGCCCTGATATAAGGGGGGACTCTCTGGGGACCCTGATGTAAGGGGGGGGCTTTCTGGGGACCCTGATGTAAGGGGGGGCCCTTTGGGGACCCTAATGTATGGAGGGGCTCTCTGGGGACCCTGATGTAAGGGGGGGCCCTTTGGGGACCCTAATGTATGGAGGGGCTCTCTGGGGACCCTGATGTAAGGGCGGCTCTCTGGGGACCCTGATGTATGAGAGGAGGCTCTTTGGGGACCCTGATGTAAGGGGGGCTCTCTGGGGACCCTGATGTAAGGGGGGAGCTCTTTGGGGACCCTGATGTATGAGAGGAGGCTCTTTGGGGACCCTGATGTAAGGAGGGGGGCTCTCTGGGGACCCTGATGTAAGGGGGCTCTCTGGGGACCCTGATGTATGAGGGGGACTCTCTGGGGACCCTGATATAAGGGTGGACTCTCTGGGGACCCTGATGTAAGGGGGGATCTTTGGGGACCCTGATGTATGAGGTGGGCTTTCTGGGGACCCTGATGTAAAGGGGGGCTCTCTGGGGACCCCGATGTAAGGGGGGCTCTCTGGGGACCCTGATGTAAGGGGGGCTCTTTGGGGACCCAGGTGTATGACGGGGGCTCTCTGGGGACCCTGATGTAAGGGGGGGGACTCTCTGGGGACCCTGATGTAAGGGGGGGCTCTTTGGGGACCCTGATGTATGAAGGGAGGCTCTCTGGGGACCCTGATGTAAGGAGGGGGGCTCTCCGGGGACCCTGATGTAAGGGGGCTCTCTGGGGACCCTGATGTAAGGGGGGCATTCTGGGGACCCTGGTTTATGAGGGGGGCTCTCTGGGGACCCTGATGTATGAGGGGGGCTCTCTGGGGACCCTGATGTAAGGGGGGCTCTCTGGGGACCCTGATGTAAGGAGGGGCTCTCTGGGGACCCTGATGTAAGGGTGGCTTTCTGGGGACCCTGATGTAATGAGAGGGCTCTGGGGACCCTGATGTAAGGGGGGAGGCTCTTTGGGGACCCTATTGTAAGAGGGAGACTCTCTGTGGACCCTGATGTAGGGAGGGGCTCTCTGGGTACCCTGATGTAAAGGGGGCTCTCTGGGGACCCAGATGTAAAGGGGGCTCTCTGGGGACCCAGATGTAAAGGGGGCTCTCTGGGGACCCTGATGTAAGGGGGGCTTTCTGGGGACCCTGATGTAAGGGGGGGCTTTCTGGGGACCCTGATGTAAGGGGGGGCTCTCTGGGGACCTTGATGTAAGAAGGGGGCTCTCTGGGGACCCTGATGTGAGGGGTGAGGCCCTTTGGGGACCCTGATGGAAGAGGGGAGGCTCTCTCTGGACCAGGATGTAGGGAGGGGCTCTCTGGGCGCCCTGATGTAAGGTGGGCTTTCTGGGGACCCTGATGTAAGGGGGGGCTCTCTGGGGTCCTGATGTAAGGGGGGACTCTCTGGGCACCCTGATGTAAGGGGGGGCTCTCTGGGGACCCTGATGTAATGAGGGGGCTCTGGGGACCTTGATGTAAGGGGGGAGGCTCTTTGGAAACCCTATTGTGAGGGGGAGACTCTCTGGGCACCCTGATGTGAGGGGAGGCTCTCCGGGGACCCTGATCTAAGGGGGGCTCTCTGGGGACCCTGATGTAAGGGGTGGGCTCCCCGGGGACCCTGATGTAAGGGGGGGTCTCTGGGGACCCTGATGTAAGGGGGGCTTTCTAGGCACCCAGGTGTATGAGGGGGGCTCTCTGGGGACCCTGATATATGGGGGGGCTCTCTTGGGACCCTGATGTAAGAGGGGCTCTTTGGGGACCCTGATGTAAGGGGGGCTTTCTGGGGACCCTGATGTAAGGTGGGGCTCTCTGGGGACCCTGATGTAAGGAGGGGCTCTCTGGGGACCCTGATGTATGGGGGGCTCTTTGGGGACCCTGATGTAAGGGGGGCTTTCTGGGGACCCTGGTGTATGAGGGGGGCTCTCTGGGGACCCTGATGTAAGGGGGGCTCTTTGGGGACCCTGGTGTATGAGGGGGGCTCTCTGGGGGCCCTGATGTAAGGGGGGGCTCTCTGGGGACCCTGATGTAAGGGGGGGCTCTTTGGGGACCCTGATGTATGAAGGGAGGCTCTCTGGGGACCCTGATGTAAGGAGGGGGGCTCTCCGGGGACCCTGATGTAAGGGGGCTCTCTGGGGACCCTGATGTAAGGGGGGCATTCTGGGGACCCTGGTTTATGAGGGGGGCTCTCTGGGGACCCTGATGTATGAGGGGGGGCTCTCTGGGGACCCTGATGTAAGGGGGGACTTTCTGGGGACCCTGATGTAAGGGGTCTCTCTGGGGACCCTGATGTAAGGAGGAACTCTCTGGGGACCCTGATGTAAGGGGGTGCTCTCTGGGGACCCTGATGTAATGAGGGGGCTCTGGGGACCCTGATGTAAGGGGGGAGGCTCTTTGGGGACCCTGATGTAAGGGGGAGGCTCTCTGTGGACCCTGATGTAGGGAGGGGCTCTCTAGGCACCCTGATGTAAGGGGAGGCTCTCCGGGGACCCTGATGTAAGGGGGGGCTCTCTGGGAACCCTGATGTATGTGGGGGGGCTCTTTGGGGACCCTGATTTAAGGGGGGCTTTCTGGGGACCCTGGGGTATGAGGGGGGCTCTCTGGGGACCCTGATGTATGAGGGGGGCTCTCTGTGGACCCTGATGTAAGGGGGGACTTTCTGGGGACCCTGATGTAAGGGGGGGTCTCTGGGGACCCTAATGTAAGGAGGGGCTCTCTGGGGACCCTGATGTAATGAGGGGGCTCCGGGGACCCTGATGTAAGGGGGAGGCTCTTTGGGGACCCTGATGTAAGGGGGAGGCTCTCTGTGCACCCTGATGTAAGGGGAGGCTCTCCAGAGACCCTGATGTAAGGGGGGCTCTCTGGAGACCCTGATGTATGGGGGGCTCTTTGGGGACCCTGATGTAAGGGGGGCTTTCTGGGGACCCTGGTGTATGAGGGGGGCTCTCTGGGGACCCTGATGTAAGGGGGGCTCTTTGGGGACCCTGGTGTATGAGGGGGGCTCTCTGGGGGCCCTGATGTAAGGGGGGGCTCTCTGGGGACCCTGATGTAAGGGGGGGCTCTTTGGGGACCCTGATGTATGAGGGGAGGCTCTCTGGGGACCCTGATGTAAGGAGGGGGGCTCTCTGGGGACCCTGATGTAAGGGGGGCTCTCTGGGGACCCTGATGTAAGGGGGGCTTTCTGGGGACCCTGGTGTATGAGGGGGGCTCTCTGGGGACCCTGATGTAAGGGGGGACTTTCTGGGGACCCTGATGTAAGGGGGGCTCTCTGGGGACCCTGATGTAAGGAAGAACTCTCTGGGGACCCTGATGTAAGGGGGTGCTCTCTGGGGACCCTGATGTAAGGGGGGGCTCTCTGGGGACTCTGGTGTAATGAGGGGGCTCTGGGGACCCTGATGTAAGGGGGAGGCTCTTTGGGTACCCTGATGTAAGGGGGAGGCTCTCTGTGGACCCTGATGTAGGGAGGGGCTCTCTGGGGACCCTGATGTATGGGGGGCTCTCTGGGGACCCAGATGTAAGGGGGGCTCTCTGGGGACCCTGATGTATGAGGGGGGCTCTCTGGGGACCCTGATGTAAGGGGGGCTCTCTGGGGACCCAGATGTAAGGGGGGCTCTCTGGGGACCCTGATGTAAGGGGGGCTCTCTGGGAACCCTGATGTAAGGGGGGGCTTTCTGGGGACCCTGATGTAAGGGGGGGCTCTCTTGGGACCTTGATGTAAGAAGGGGGCTCTCTGGGGACCCTGATGTGAGGGGTGAGGCCCTTTGGGGACCCTGATGGAAGAGGGGAGGCTCTCTCTGGACCCTGATGTAGGGAGGGGCTCTCTGGGGACCCTGATGTAAGGGGGGGCTCTCTGGGGACCCTGATGTAAGAAGGGAGCTCTCTGGGGACCCTGATGTGAGGGGTGAGGCCCTTTGGGGACCCTGATGGAAGGAGGGGGGCTCTCTGGGGACCCTGATGTAAGGGGGGGCTCTCTGGGGACCCTGATGTATGAGGGGGGCTCTCTGGGGACCCTGATGTAAGGAGGGGGCTCTTTGGGGACCCTGATGTAAGGGGGGGCTTCTGGGGACCGTGATGTAGGGGGGCTCTCTGGGGACCCTGATGTAAGGAGGGGCTCTCTGGGGACCCTGATGTAAGGGGGGGCTCTCTGGGGACCCTGGTGTAAGGGGGCTCTCTGGGGACCCTGATGTAAGGGGGGCTCTCTGGGGACCCTGATGTAAGGGGGGCTTTCTGGGGACCCTGATGTAAGGGGGGCTCTCTGGGGACCCTGATGTAAGGGGGGGGCTCTCTGGGGACCCTGATGTAAGAAGGGAGCTCTCTGGGGACCCTGATGTGAGGGGTGAGGCCCTTTGGGGACCCTGATGGAAGAGGGGAGGCTCTCTCTGGACCCTGATGTAGGGAGGGGCTCTCTGGGGACCCTGATGTAAGGGGGGCTTTCTGGGGACCCTGATGTAAGGTGGGGCTCTCTGGGGTCCTGATGTAAGTGGGGCCCTCTGGGGACCCTGATATATGGGGGAGGCTTTCTAGGGACCCTGATGTATGAGGGGGGCTCTCTGGGGAACCTGGTGTAAGAGGGGCTCTTTGGGAACCCTGAAGTAAGGGGGGCTCTCTGGGGACCCTGATGTAAAGGGGGCTCTCTGGGGACCCAGATGTAAAGGGGGCTCTCTGGGGACCCAGATGTAAAGGGGGCTCTCTGGGGACCCTGATGTAAGGGGGGCTTTCTGGGGACCCTGATGTAAGGGGGGGCTTTCTGGGGACCCTGATGTAAGGGGGGGCTCTCTGGGGACCTTGATGTAAGAAGGGGGCTCTCTGGGGACCCTGATGTGAGGGGTGAGGCCCTTTGGGGACCCTGATGGAAGAGGGGAGGCTCTCTCTGGACCAGGATGTAGGGAGGGGCTCTCTGGGCGCCCTGATGTAAGGTGGGCTTTCTGGGGACCCTGATGTAAGGGGGGGCTCTCTGGGGTCCTGATGTAAGGGGGGACTCTCTGGGCACCCTGATGTAAGGGGGGGCTCTCTGGGGACCCTGATGTAATGAGGGGGCTCTGGGGACCTTGATGTAAGGGGGGAGGCTCTTTGGAAACCCTATTGTGAGGGGGAGACTCTCTGGGCACCCTGATGTGAGGGGAGGCTCTCCGGGGACCCTGATCTAAGGGGGGCTCTCTGGGGACCCTGATGTAAGGGGTGGGCTCCCCGGGGACCCTGATGTAAGGGGGGGTCTCTGGGGACCCTGATGTAAGGGGGGCTTTCTAGGCACCCAGGTGTATGAGGGGGGCTCTCTGGGGACCCTGATATATGGGGGGGCTCTCTTGGGACCCTGATGTAAGAGGGGCTCTTTGGGGACCCTGATGTAAGGGGGGCTTTCTGGGGACCCTGATGTAAGGTGGGGCTCTCTGGGGACCCTGATGTAAGGAGGGGCTCTCTGGGGACCCTGATGTATGGGGGGCTCTTTGGGGACCCTGATGTAAGGGGGGCTTTCTGGGGACCCTGGTGTATGAGGGGGGCTCTCTGGGGACCCTGATGTAAGGGGGGCTCTTTGGGGACCCTGGTGTATGAGGGGGGCTCTCTGGGGGCCCTGATGTAAGGGGGGGCTCTCTGGGGACCCTGATGTAAGGGGGGGCTCTTTGGGGACCCTGATGTATGAAGGGAGGCTCTCTGGGGACCCTGATGTAAGGAGGGGGGCTCTCCGGGGACCCTGATGTAAGGGGGCTCTCTGGGGACCCTGATGTAAGGGGGGCATTCTGGGGACCCTGGTTTATGAGGGGGGCTCTCTGGGGACCCTGATGTATGAGGGGGGGCTCTCTGGGGACCCTGATGTAAGGGGGGACTTTCTGGGGACCCTGATGTAAGGGGTCTCTCTGGGGACCCTGATGTAAGGAGGAACTCTCTGGGGACCCTGATGTAAGGGGGTGCTCTCTGGGGACCCTGATGTAATGAGGGGGCTCTGGGGACCCTGATGTAAGGGGGGAGGCTCTTTGGGGACCCTGATGTAAGGGGGAGGCTCTCTGTGGACCCTGATGTAGGGAGGGGCTCTCTAGGCACCCTGATGTAAGGGGAGGCTCTCCGGGGACCCTGATGTAAGGGGGGGCTCTCTGGGAACCCTGATGTATGTGGGGGGGCTCTTTGGGGACCCTGATTTAAGGGGGGCTTTCTGGGGACCCTGGGGTATGAGGGGGGCTCTCTGGGGACCCTGATGTATGAGGGGGGCTCTCTGTGGACCCTGATGTAAGGGGGGACTTTCTGGGGACCCTGATGTAAGGGGGGGTCTCTGGGGACCCTAATGTAAGGAGGGGCTCTCTGGGGACCCTGATGTAATGAGGGGGCTCCGGGGACCCTGATGTAAGGGGGAGGCTCTTTGGGGACCCTGATGTAAGGGGGAGGCTCTCTGTGCACCCTGATGTAAGGGGAGGCTCTCCAGAGACCCTGATGTAAGGGGGGCTCTCTGGAGACCCTGATGTATGGGGGGCTCTTTGGGGACCCTGATGTAAGGGGGGCTTTCTGGGGACCCTGGTGTATGAGGGGGGCTCTCTGGGGACCCTGATGTAAGGGGGGCTCTTTGGGGACCCTGGTGTATGAGGGGGGCTCTCTGGGGGCCCTGATGTAAGGGGGGGCTCTCTGGGGACCCTGATGTAAGGGGGGGCTCTTTGGGGACCCTGATGTATGAGGGGAGGCTCTCTGGGGACCCTGATGTAAGGAGGGGGGCTCTCTGGGGACCCTGATGTAAGGGGGGCTCTCTGGGGACCCTGATGTAAGGGGGGCTTTCTGGGGACCCTGGTGTATGAGGGGGGCTCTCTGGGGACCCTGATGTAAGGGGGGACTTTCTGGGGACCCTGATGTAAGGGGGGCTCTCTGGGGACCCTGATGTAAGGAAGAACTCTCTGGGGACCCTGATGTAAGGGGGTGCTCTCTGGGGACCCTGATGTAAGGGGGGGCTCTCTGGGGACTCTGGTGTAATGAGGGGGCTCTGGGGACCCTGATGTAAGGGGGAGGCTCTTTGGGTACCCTGATGTAAGGGGGAGGCTCTCTGTGGACCCTGATGTAGGGAGGGGCTCTCTGGGGACCCTGATGTATGGGGGGCTCTCTGGGGACCCAGATGTAAGGGGGGCTCTCTGGGGACCCTGATGTATGAGGGGGGCTCTCTGGGGACCCTGATGTAAGGGGGGCTCTCTGGGGACCCAGATGTAAGGGGGGCTCTCTGGGGACCCTGATGTAAGGGGGGCTCTCTGGGAACCCTGATGTAAGGGGGGGCTTTCTGGGGACCCTGATGTAAGGGGGGGCTCTCTTGGGACCTTGATGTAAGAAGGGGGCTCTCTGGGGACCCTGATGTGAGGGGTGAGGCCCTTTGGGGACCCTGATGGAAGAGGGGAGGCTCTCTCTGGACCCTGATGTAGGGAGGGGCTCTCTGGGGACCCTGATGTAAGGGGGGGCTCTCTGGGGACCCTGATGTAAGAAGGGAGCTCTCTGGGGACCCTGATGTGAGGGGTGAGGCCCTTTGGGGACCCTGATGGAAGGAGGGGGGCTCTCTGGGGACCCTGATGTAAGGGGGGGCTCTCTGGGGACCCTGATGTATGAGGGGGGCTCTCTGGGGACCCTGATGTAAGGAGGGGGCTCTTTGGGGACCCTGATGTAAGGGGGGGCTTCTGGGGACCGTGATGTAGGGGGGCTCTCTGGGGACCCTGATGTAAGGAGGGGCTCTCTGGGGACCCTGATGTAAGGGGGGGCTCTCTGGGGACCCTGGTGTAAGGGGGCTCTCTGGGGACCCTGATGTAAGGGGGGCTCTCTGGGGACCCTGATGTAAGGGGGGCTTTCTGGGGACCCTGATGTAAGGGGGGCTCTCTGGGGACCCTGATGTAAGGGGGGGGCTCTCTGGGGACCCTGATGTAAGAAGGGAGCTCTCTGGGGACCCTGATGTGAGGGGTGAGGCCCTTTGGGGACCCTGATGGAAGAGGGGAGGCTCTCTCTGGACCCTGATGTAGGGAGGGGCTCTCTGGGGACCCTGATGTAAGGGGGGCTTTCTGGGGACCCTGATGTAAGGTGGGGCTCTCTGGGGTCCTGATGTAAGTGGGGCCCTCTGGGGACCCTGATATATGGGGGAGGCTTTCTAGGGACCCTGATGTATGAGGGGGGCTCTCTGGGGAACCTGGTGTAAGAGGGGCTCTTTGGGAACCCTGAAGTAAGGGGGGCTCTCTGGGGACCCTGAAGTAAGGGGGGCTCTCTGGGGCCCTTGATGTAAGGAGGGGCCCTCTGTGGACCCTGATGTAAGGAAGGGTTCTCTGGGGACCCTGATGTAAGGGGGGCTCTCTGGGGACCCTGATGTAAGGAGGGGGCTCTCTGGGGATCCTGATATGAGGAAGGGGCTCTCTGGGGACCCTGATGTATGAGGGGTGGCTCTCTTGGACCCCTGATGTAAGGGGGGGCTCTCTAGGGACCCTGATGTAAGGGGGGCTCTCTTGGGACCCTGATGTAAGGGGGGCTCTCTGGGGAGCCTGATGTAAGGAGGGGGCTCTCTGGGGACCCTGATGTAAGGGAGAGGCTCTTTGGGAACCCTGGTGTAGGGAGCGGCTCTCTGGGCACCCTGACGTAAGGGGGGGCTCTCTGGGGACCCTGATGTAAGGGGGGCTCTCTGGGGGCCCTGATGTAAGGGGGGCTCTCTGGGGACCCTGATGTAAGGAAGGGTTCTCTGGGGACCCTGATGTAAGGAAGGGTTCTCTGGGGACCCTGATGTAAGGGGGACTCTCTGGGGACCCTGATGTAAGGAGGGGGCTCTCTGGGAACCCTGATATAAGGATGGGGCTCTCTGGGTACCCTGATGTATGAGGGGTGGCTCTCTGGGGACCCTGATGTAAGGGGGGCTCTTTGGGGACCCTGATGTAAGGGGGGCTCTCTGGGGACCCTGATGTAGGGGGGCTCTCTGGGGACCCTGATGTAAGGAGGGGCTCTCTGGGGACCCTGATGTAAGGAGGGTCTCTCCAGGGACCCTGATGTAAGGAGGGGCTCTCTGGGGACCCTGACGTAAGGGGGGCTCTCTGGTGAACCTGATGTAAGGAGGAGGCTCTCTGGGGACCGTGACATAAGGAAGGGGCTCTCTGGGGACCCTGATGTAATGAGGGGGCTCTGGGGACCCTAAAATAATGAGGGGAAGCTCTCTGCGGACCCTGATGTAGGGAGGGACTCTCTGGGCGCCCTGATGTAGGGGGGGCTTTCTGGGGACCCTGATGTAAGGGGGGGCTCTCTGGGGGCCCTGATGTAAGGGGGGGCTCCCTGGGTACCCTGATGTATGGGGGGCTCTCTGGGGACCCTGGTGTAAGGGGGGCTCTTTGGGGACCCTGATGTAAGGGGGGCTTTCTGTGGACCCTGATGTAAGGAGGGGCTCTCTGGGGACCCTTATGTAATGAGGGGGCTCTGGGGACCCTGATGTAAGGGGGAGGCTCTTTGGGGACCCTGATGTAAGAGGGGCTCTTTGGGGAACCCGATGTAAGGGGGAGGCTCTCTGTGGACCCTGATGTAGGGAGGGGCTCTCTGGGGACCTTGATGTAAGGGGTGGGCTCTCCGGGGACCCTGATGTAAGGGGGCTCTCTGGGGACCCTAATGTAAGGGTAGGCTCTCTGGGGACCCTGATGTAAGGGGGTCTCTCTGGGGACCCTGATGTAAGGGGGGCCCTCTGGGGACCCTGATGTAAGGGGGTGCCCTCTGGGGACCCTGATGTAAATAGGGGGCTCTCTGGGGACCCTGATGTAAGAGGGGGCTCTCTGGGGACCCTGATGTAATGAGAGGGCTCTGGGGATCCTGATGTAAGGGGGGAGGCTCTTTGGGGACCCTGATGTAAGGGGGGTTCTCTGGGGACCCTGGTGTAAGGGGGGCTCTTTGGGGACCCTGATGTGAGGAGGGAGCTCTCTGGGGACCCTGATGTAAGGGGGAGGCTCTTTGGGGACCCTGGTGTAAGGGGGAGGCTCTCTGTGGACCCTGATATAGGAAGGGGCTCCCTGAGGACCCTGATGTAAGGGGGGCTCTCTAGGGACCCTGATGTAAGGGGAGGCTCTCCGGGGACCCTGAATTATGGCGTGGGCTCTCTGGGGACCCTGATGTAACGGGGGCTGTCTGAGGACCCTGATGTAAGGGGAGGCTCTCTGCGGACCCTGATGCAATGAGGGAGCTCTGGGGACCCTGATGTAAGGAGGGGCTCTTTGGGGACCCTGATGTAATGAGGGGGCTCTGGGGACCCTGATGTAAGGGGGGAGGCTCTTTGGGAACCTTGATGTAAGGGAGGAGGCTCTCTGTGGACCCTGATGTAAGGGGGGAGGCTTTCTGTGGACCCTGATGTAGGAAGGGGCTCTCTGGGGACCCTGATGCAATGAGGGGGCTCTGGGGACCCTGATGTAAGGAGGGGGCTCTCTAGGGACCCTGATGTAATGAGGGGGCTCTGGGGACCCTGATGTAAGGGGGAGGCTCTTTGGGGACCCTGATGTAAGGGGGAGGCTCTCTGTGGACCCTGATGTAGGGAGAGGCTCTCTGTGCACCCTGATGTAAGGGGAGGCTCTCCAGAGACCCTGATGTAAGGGGGGCTCTTTGGGGACCCTGATGTATGGGGAGGCTCTTTGGGGACCCTGATGTAAGAGGGAGACTCTCTGTGGACCCTGATGTAGGGAGGGGCTCTCTGGGGACCCTGATGTATGAGGGGGGCTCTCTGGGGACCCTGATGTAAGGGGGGCTCTCTGGGGACCCAGATGTAAGGGGGGCTCTCTGGGGACCCTGATGTAAGGGGGGCTCTCTGGGGACCCTGATGTAAGGGGGGGCTTTCTGGGGACCCTGATGTAAGGGGGGGCTCTCTGGGGACCTTGATGTAAGAAGGGGGCTCTCTGGGGACCCTGATGTGAGGGGTGAGGCCCTTTGGGGACCCTGATGGAAGAGGGGAGGCT
Organism: Aquarana catesbeiana; assembly: GCF_042186555.1. Taxonomy (NCBI): domain Eukaryota; kingdom Metazoa; phylum Chordata; class Amphibia; order Anura; family Ranidae; genus Aquarana; species Aquarana catesbeiana. The sequence goes on along the minus strand of NC_133332.1, from coordinate 244,666,818 downwards.
CTCTCTGGACCCTGATGTAGGGAGGGGCTCTCTGGGCGCCCTGATGTAAGGTGGGCTTTCTGGGGACCCTGATGTAAGGGGGGGCTCTCTGGGGTCCTGATGTAAGGGGGGACTCTCTGGGCACCCTGATGTAAGGGTGGGCTCTCTGGGGACCCTGATGTATGAGGGGTGGCTCTCTTGGGCCCCTGATGTAAGGGGGGGCTCTCTAGGGACCCTGATGTAAGGGGGGCTCTCTTGGGACCCTGATGTAAGGGGGGCTCTCTGGGGACCCTGATGTAAGGGGGGCTCTTTGGGGACCCTGATGTAAGGGGGGGCTCTCTCGGGTTCCTGATGTAAGAGGGGCTTTCTAGGCACCCAGGTGTATGAGGGGGGCTCTCTGGGGACCCTGATATATGGGGGGGCTCTCTTGGGATCCTGATGTAAGAGGGGCTCTTTGGGGACCCTGATGTAAGGGGGGCTTTCTGGGGACCCTGATGTAAGGTGGGGCTCTCTGGGGACCCTGATGTAATGAGGGGCTCTCTGGGGACCCTGATGTAAGGGGGGCTCTCTGGGGACCCTGATGTAAGGGGGGGGGGCTCTCTGGGGACCCTGATGTATGAGGGGGGCTTTCTGGGGACCCTGATGTAAGGAGGGGGGCTCTTTGGGGACCCTGATGTAAGGGGGGGCTTCTGGGGACCGTGATGTAGGGGGGCTCTCTGGGGACCCTGATGTAAGGGGGGGCTCTCTGGGGACCCTGATGTATGAGGGGGGCTCTCTGGGGACCCTGATGTAAGGAGGGGGGCTCTTTGGGGACCCTGATGTAAGGGGGGGCTTCTGGGGACCGTGATGTAGGGGGGCTCTCTGGGGACCCTGATGTAAGGAGGGGCTCTCTGGGGACCCTGATGTAAGGGGGGGCTCTCTGGGGACCCTGATGTAAGGGGGCTCTCTGGGGACCCTGATGTAAGGGGGGCTCTCTGGGGACCCTGATGTAAGGGGGGCTTTCTGGGGACCCTGATGTAAGGGGGGCTCTCTGGGGACCCTGATGTAAGGGGGGGGCTCTCTGGGGACCCTGATGTAAGAAGGGAGCTCTCTGGGGACCCTGATGTGAGGGGTGAGGCCCTTTGGGGACCCTGATGGAAGGAGGGGGGCTCTTTGGGGACCCTGATGTAAGGGGGGCTTCTGGGGACCGTGATGTAGGGGGGCTCTCTGGGGACCCTGATGTAAGGGGGGGATCTCTGGGGACCCTGATGTATGAGGGGGGCTCTCTGGGGACCCTGATGTAAGGAGGGGGCTCTTTGGGGACCCTGATGTAAGGAGGGGGCTCTTTGGGGACCCTGATGTAAGGGGGGGCTTCTGGGGACCGTGATGTAGGGGGGCTCTCTGGGGACCCTGATGTAAGGAGGGGCTCTCTGGGGACCCTGATGTAAGGGGGGGCTCTCTGGGGACCCTGATGTAAGGGGGCTCTCTGGGGACCCTGATGTAAGGGGGGCTCTCTGGGGACCCTGATGAAGGGGGGCTTTCTGGGGACCCTGATGTAAGGGGGGCTCTCTGGGGACCCTGATGTAAGCGGGGGGCTCTCTGGGGACCCTGATGTAAGAAGGGAGCTCTCTGGGGACCCTGATGTGAGGGGTGAGGCCCTTTGGGGACCCTGATGGAAGGAGGGGGGCTCTTTGGGGACCCTGATGTAAGGGGGGCTTCTGGGGACCGTGATGTAGGGGGGCTCTCTGGGGACCCTGATGTAAGGGGGGGCTCTCTGGGGACCCTGATGTATGAGGGGGGCTCTCTGGGGACCCTGATGTAAGGGGGGGCTTCTGGGGACCGTGATGTAGGGGGGCTCTCTGGGGACCCTGATGTAAGGAGGGGCTCTCTGGGGACCCTGATGTAAGGGGGGGCTCTCTGGGGACCCTGATGTAAGGGGGCTCTCTGGGGACCCTGATGTAAGGGGGGCTCTCTGGGGATCCTGATGTAAGGGGGGCAATCTGGGGACCCTGATGTAAGGGGGGCTCGCTGGGGACCCTGATGTAAGGGGGGGCTCTCTGGGGACCCTGATGTAAGAAGGGAGCTCTCTGGGGACCCTGATGTGAGGGGTGAGGCCCTTTGGGGACCCTGATGGAAGAGGGGAGGCTCTCTCTGGACCCTGATGTAGGGAGGGGCTCTTTGGGAACCCTGAAGTAAGGGGGGCTCTCTGGGGACCCTGAAGTAAGGGGGGCTCTCTGGGGCCCTTGATGTAAGGAGGGGCCCTCTGGGGACCCTGATGTAAGGAAGGGTTCTCTGGGGACCCTGATGTAAGGGGGGCTCTCTGGGGACCCTGATGTAAGGAGGGGGCTCTCTGGGGATCCTGATATGAGGAAGGGGCTCTCTCGGGACCCTGATGTATGAGGGGTGGCTCTCTTGGGCCCCTGATGTAAGGGGGGGCTCTCTAGGGACCCTGATGTAAGGGGGGCTCTCTTGGGACCCTGATGTAAGGGGGGCTCTCTGGGGAGCCTGATGTAAGGAGGGGGCTCTCTGGGGACCCTGATGTAAGGGAGAGGCTCTTTGGGAACCCTGGTGTAGGGAGCGGCTCTCTGGGCACCCTGACGTAAGGGGGGGCTCTCTGGGGACCCTGATGTAAGGGGGGCTCTCTGGGGGCCCTGATGTAAGGGGGGCTCTCTGGGGACCCTGATGTAAGGAAGGGTTCTCTGGGGACCCTGATGTAAGGAAGGGTTCTCTGGGGACCCTGATGTAAGGAAGGGTTCTCTGGGGACCCTGAAGTAAGGGGGGCTCTCTGGGGACCCTGATGTAAGGAGGGGCCCTCTGGGGACCCTGATGTAAGGAAGGGTTCTCTGGGGACCCTGATGTAAGGGGGACTCTCTGGGGACCCTGATGTAAGGAGGGGGCTCTCTGGGAACCCTGATATAAGGATGGGGCTCTCTGGGGACCCTGATGTATGAGGGGTGGCTCTCTGGGGACCCTGATGTAAGGGGGGCTCTTTGGGGACCCTGATGTAAGGGGGGCTCTCTGGGGACCCTGATGTAGGGGGGCTCTCTGGGGACCCTGATGTAAGGAGGGGCTCTCTGGGGACCCTGATGTAAGGAGGGTCTCTCCAGGGACCCTTATGTAAGGAGGGGCTCTCTGGGGACCCTGACGTAAGGGGGCTCTCTGGTGAACCTGATGTAAGGAGGAGGCTCCCTGGGGACCGTGACATAAGGAAGGGGCTCTCTGGGGACCCTGATGTAATGAGGGGGCTCTGGGGACCCTAAAATAAGAGGGGAAGCTCTCTGCGGACCCTGATGTAGGGAGGGACTCTCTGGGCGCCCTGATGTAGGGGGGGCTTTCTGGGGACCCTGATGTAAGGGGGGGCTCTCTGGGGGCCCTGATGTAAGGGGGGGCTCCCTGGGTACCCTGATGTATGGGGGGGCTCTTTGGGGACCCTGATGTAAGGGGGGCTTTCTGTGGACCCTGATGTAAGGAGGGGCTCTCTGGGGACCCTTATGTAATGAGGGGGCTCTGGGGACCCTGATGTAAGGGGGAGGCTCTTTGGGGACCCTGATGTAAGAGGGGCTCTTTGGGGATCCTGATGTAAGGGGGAGGCTCTCTGTGGACCCTGATGTAGGGAGGGGCTCTCTGGGGACCTTTATGTAAGGGGTGGGCTCTCCGGGGACCCTGATGTAAGGGTAGGCTCTCTGGGGACCCTGATGTAAGGGGGTCTCTCTGGGGACCCTGATGTAAGGGGGGCCCTCTGGGGACCCTGATGTAAGGGGGTGCCCTCTGGGGACCCTGATGTAAATAGGGGGCTCTCTGGGGACCCTGATGTAAGAGGGGGCTCTCTGGGGACCATGATGTAATGAGAGGGCTCTGGGGATCCTGATGTAAGGGGGGAGGCTCTTTGGGGACCCTGATGTAAGGGGGGTTCTCTGGGGACCCTGGTGTAAGGGGGGCTCTTTGGGGACCCTGATGTGAGGAGGGAGCTCTCTGGGGACCCTGATGTAAGGGGGAGGCTCTTTGGGGACCCTGGTGTAAGGGGGAGGCTCTCTGTGGACCCTGATATAGGAAGGGGCTCCCTGAGGACCCTGATGTAAGGGGGGCTCTCTAGGGACCCTGATGTAAGGGGAGGCTCTCCGGGGACCCTGAATTATGGCGTGGGCTCTCTGGGGACCCTGATGTAACGGGGGCTGTCTGAGGACCCTGATGTAAGGGGAGGCTCTCTGCGGACCCTGATGCAATGAGGGAGCTCTGGGGACCCTGATGTAAGGAGGGGCTCTTTGGGGACCCTGATGTAATGAGGGGGCTCTGGGGACCCTGATGTAAGGGGGGAGGCTCTTTGGGAACCTTGATGTAAGGGAGGAGGCTCTCTGTGGACCCTGATGTAAGGGGGGAGGCTTTCTGTGGACCCTGATGTAGGAAGGGGCTCTCTGGGGACCCTGATGCAATGAGGGGGCTCTGGGGACCCTGATGTAAGGAGGGGGCTCTCTAGGGACCCTGATGTAATGAGGGGGCTCTGGGGACCCTGATGTAAGGGGGAGGCTCTTTGGGGACCCTGATGTAAGGGGGAGGCTCTTTGGAGACCCTGATGTAAGGGGGGAGGCTCTCTGTGGACCCTAATGTGAAAAGGGGCTCTCTGGGGACCCTGATGTAAGGGGGGCTCTCTAAGGACCCTGATGTAAGGGGAGGCTCTCCTGGGACCCTGATGTATGGCATGGGTTCTCTGGGGACCCTGATGTAAGGGGGGGCTCTGGAGACGCTGATGTAAGGAGGGGCTCTCTGGGGACCCTGATGTAATGAGGGGGCTCTGGGGACCCTGATGTAAGGGGGGAGGCTCTTTGGGAACCCTGATGTAAGGGATGAGGCTCTCTGTGGACCCTGATGCAGGGAGGGGCTTTCTGGAGACCCTGATGTAAGGGGGGCTCTCTGGGGACCCTGATGTAAGGGGAGGCCCCCCGGGGACCCTGATGTATGGCGTGGGCTCTCCGGGGACCCTGATGTAAAGGGGGCTCTCTGGGGACCCCAATGTAAGGGGAGGCTTTTTGTGGACCCTGATGTAAGGGGGATCCAC